>NC_064816.1:2795773-2817132 GCF_023721935.1 Panthera uncia | reverse complement strand
CATGGGCCAAGGCCCTGCCGCTCGGCACCTCAGTGTCCCCAATGGTCAGACGGGGACGTCGCCAAGTCCCCCGGCCCAGGGCCATCGTGTGCATCTGGTGGGAAGCTGTGGCAACCAGAGAGGGCCGCTGACTTGCCTGAGGCTACACAGCCGCCAAGCAGATGAAGTTCCTGCTGTGGGCTGGGCAGCCCCTGGGCGCAGGGACACAGGAGGAGAGACAGGACCTGCTGTCTGCCCGTCTGGGGAGCGGTTCGCTTTCAGTGCTCCCTGCGTCCCGTCCCCCCTCCCAGAACACGACCAGTCTTGCTGTCTGAGGCCAGACTGTGTCACTGCCCGGGGCCCACAGCTGCAAACTGGGTCTGCCCCTGCCCTCCGTGTCCCTGGCCCCCACCCAGCAGTCGGAGGCATCTGCCTGGAACCCCCGTCTCCAGGGACGTGCCCGGCTCGGGGCTGTGGGAACGGCCCCCAGGTGCTCACCCTGCCAGGATGCCGGCGGGCTTCACCCCGAGCTCTCACCGCCCCGGGCTCGCTGGGCTAGAGAGCACACCTCCCTCGTCCCTGCCTCGTCTGTGACTGGCTCCGCTCCTCCTCCCACGCTCCCCGGGGTGATGCACGGATGCTGGGGCGCGCCCCTCCCACGAGCTCACCCAGCGCCTTGCACAGCTCTGGATGCTTCACCCCGATGGTTTTCAACCTCTGCAGCAGCTCCGAAGAGGTCAGCTGTCGCACCAAGTACAAGGCCACGGAGTAGCTCTGGGGATACAGGCAGGGGAGGGGCTGTCAGGGCCCCCCTGGGGGGAGCGGGGCGTGGTGGCGGGCAGGCGGGCAGCGCCCCAACCCTACTCACCTTGCCATAGTTTCCCCAGGTGACGGTGATGCGGTTGGTGGCCGAGGAAAGGTACATGAGGTGGGTGAGGTTGATGGGGCGACACGGCCTCTTGGGCTCCACTCCAGGCTTATTCGAGGGGTAGTAGCCCTGGAAGCAGCCATGGGGGCTCACACCGCGGAAGATGCTCCTTCCGCGCCCTCAGCCCCGCCCCCGAGAGCAGGCCCAGGGCCGCCGGGGCGCCCCGCTCACCGGGACGGAGCAGTAGCTGTGGTTGACCTTCACGGCGATGTTGGGTGGGTACTGGTCCTCCTGGGGGCCGCTGGTGTCCGAGTAGCAAATTCTGCAATGGCAGCGGAGCCCATCAGGCCGTGAAAGGGGGCTCTGGATGGAGGGGTGGCCCTGAGAGGGGTGGGAGGGTGGACGTGGGGCCCGGGCGGAGGCCACAGGGGCCACGTCTGCCCGGCAGGTGGATCGCCGTTCTGCACGGTACTGGGGTGGGGGTGGGGCGGTCTCGGGGCCCAAGAGCTGGTCTGAGCGAGGCTACCTGGGGACATGTCCGCAGGCAGAGGCAAGGACACACAGCAGGAAGAGAGGAGGAGCAGGACCCCCCCCCCCCCCCCCCCCCGGGGGGGGCCCCGGGAGGCCGCCCGGGGGGGGGGGGGGGGGGGGGGGGGCAGCCGCAAGGGGGGGGGGGGGGGGGGGCCCCCCCCCCCCCCCCCCCCCGTGAGCGGGGAGCCCGAGAGACACCGTCAGGAGGGAGAGGGGCCCGGTGGGAGGCACCTGCGGTGGGCGTGGCGGGGGCCGCGGCCCACCCAGCTTACCTGAGGACCACCTGCACGGCCTTGATCCCGGGCTGCAGCTCTCTGTGCGCCGAGGGGGTCAGAGGGGAGGAGAGGGGTCAGCGAGTCAGGAGGGCACTGAGCACGCCACACGGGCTAACCTGCCACCTCCCCTGGTGACGAAGTCCGTGGGTGCTGACTGAAGCCTCCTCTCCTGACTACTCACTGCTGACCGGGACAAAGGACCCCCCTCTCTGGACAACTCGGGGGGTGTCCGCGTGGATATTAAATAGGTTGGTGGGTATGGGCCTGGCACGGGCCAAGTGGCCAACAAGTGGCTGCTCCAGCGGTGACTTCTGTCTCAGCTGCAGACGGAAAGGCCTCAGATAGCAGAGACCGGGGACGGCCTTCGTCCCTCATCTGTCCTCGCTCAGGGGCCCTGCAGGACCCCGGGCAGTGTCTGGGGGGACATGCGTGTTCATCACAACCAGGGAGGCTCCCGCCATCAAGTGGGACGGGAGCTGGGGATGCCGCTGAGGCCCCCCCACCCCCCGCCCAGGGCACAGGGCCCCCCTCCCCCAAGCCAGCAGCGCCGAGGGGAGCCGTGCTGGAGGGGACACTGGCCCTGTCCGGGGCCGCGGGTCAAAGGCAGCGAGGGCACACAGACTAAGCGCGCTGTCCAGGACAGGGGGCAGGGACCACCACACACACGGTGGGGGTGGGACGGGGCGTCGGGCCTCCGTGGGGCCTGCCGAAGGCCCCCCCCCCGCCCGGCAAGGCCAGCTCGCCCCAGACCACGCCAGCCCACCGCCCGCCGAGGAGGTCGGCAGGGGTGCGGGGCACAGCGCACCTGGAGTTCCGGATCAGCTCCACTTGCCTTGGTGTCAGCGCAAAGATGCACGGGCTCTCCTGAAGCTTCTCGTTATTCTGTGGGACTGAAAACAGACTGAGGGTCAGGGGGACGTCCGGTCCCCGACGAGGGAGCCAACCGTACCCACGTCCACGGGGAGCAGGGAGCGAGAGGCTGAGCCCCACCTGGGCAGCCAGGCACGTGGGGTGGGAGCAGAGCCACCAGGGACGAGGTGCGGGGGGAGCCCGGCCCTTCCTGGTGCCCCCCCGCAGCCTATGATTCAGGGAACGCCTCCCCCCACCTCCCCATTACGGGCCCCTTGAGAAGGAGCAGCCTTCTCAGCCCTCCAGGTTCAGGCGTCACCGAGGAAGACTGAGAAGCGCTGGGCTCAGGGAGAGGAGCCTGCCGGGCTGGCAGGATGCCGTGGGGCAGACTGCGTGCCCCTGAGCCAGCCGCTTCGCCCGGAGCCCGCTTTCTCTGGGTCTGTACCACGCCAGCAACAACCGTGTCCCCACCCCGCACGGCTGTTCTGGACACCCGGCAAGTGCGTGCCTGTCTGTGTGGCGCTCGGCTTAGGCCCCCCTGCAAGGCACTGCTGGAGGGGACCGGGACAAGCTGGGGACAGGTTCTGCCTCGGGCGTTCACAGCCGGCGAAGGAGACAGGGAAGCGAAACCACCCTGAGCCTCTAAGTGCACAAGAGTCACGGAGCAGCCCAGCTCACAGCAGGGACCCCACACACGGAGGCACGCTAGTCGCTAGTCGTTACAAAGTGCCTGCTGGGTGTACGAGTGGGGGAATGTCTGCCAGGGGATGGAGACCAGGGTGGTGACGAGCTGGCTCTGCACTCTCAATTACAACTGCATCGAGAACCCCAGGGGTGATCAGAAAGTGCTCTGAACTGAAAGAGAATACACAGCGCTCCAAAACTTGGGAGGAGCAGCTAACACAGTCGTTAGAGGCAAACTTATAGCTTTAAATGCTTCTGTTAAAAGACAGAAAAAGGTTTCAAATAAGGTACTTGCACTTCCTCTATGAGAAACTAGAAAAAGAACAGAAAATTAAAGCCAAAGTCACCAGATGGAAAGAAATTAAAGATAAAAATAGCAAGGGAGAAAATCACTCAAGCGAGAGTTCTTTGATAAACTAGCTACAACGAACAGAAGATCCCAAGAACGCAGGCTGTCAGAACGAAAGACACAACAGTACAGATCCCACGGCCTTCTAGTTTAACACGGGAATGAGGTGAACGACTTTACGCCAATAAATCTGATAACTTAGATGAAACAGACAAATTCTTCCAAAGACGCAAATTACCAAACTGGCCCCAAAACATGCACGAAGTTTGAAAAGCCCTTTATCAGTTAGGGAAGCTGAACTCATCGTTGAAAAGTCTTCCACACACGAAAACCAGATCCAACTGGGGAGTTCCCTCGAGTATTTAAGGAGCGACATAGGGGCGCCTGGGGGGCTCAGTCGGTCAAGCGTCTGGCTCTTGGTTTCAGCTCGGGTCATGAACTCACAATCTGTGGTTTGGAGCCTTGCGTCGGGGTTTGCCCAGTGCAGAGCCTGCTTGGAATTCATTCTCTCTCTCTCCCTCTCTCTCTCTCTCTCTCTCTGCCCCTCCCTCCCTCCGTCTCTCTCTCATAATACATAAATAAGAACCTTAGAAAAAAATAAAAAGAAACGATACAGACTCCATACAAATTTTCAGAAAGTAAAGAGGACGCTTCGCTCACTCTACAATCCCGGCACGAGCCCGATACCAAACCTGACAAAAAGGCATCAAGGAAGGAACAGTGAGGGAGCGCCTGGGGGGCTCAGTCGGTCCAGCACCGGATTCTTGATTTCGGCACACATCATCACCCCCTGAGACTGAGCCCCACATCGCACGCTCTGGGCTGTTGGTGCTCAGCCTGCCCTGCTTGGGGTTCGCTCTCCCTCTCTGCCCCCCTCCCCCAATCCCACCTGCGCACACACAGTGTCTCAAAACAAATACACGTTAAAAAAAAAAAAGAAAAGGAATACTGTCAATATCCCTCGCAAACACAGACGCAAAAATTCTTCAGAAAATATCGGCAAACGTGGAGGCCCTTGGGATCTGGCCCAGGTTTGAAACCTCGACACGCCCACCGGCATGGCTCAAACGCAGTGACAACTTCCGGTGCTGGGGGGGGGGGGGAGGGGGAGGGGAGGGAGGAGGGGTGCGGAGCAAGTCTCTGCTGCGGGCACAACCCCTCCTCTGGAACGGCCGGGCAGCTTCCAGCAAAGTTAAACGCACAGCTACCCAATCGCTCAGCAACCTCGTATCTGCCCCCAGATAAAAGGAAATAGGTCCCCAGGAAGACTGTACAAGAACGCTCATGGCAAACGTATTTCTAGGAGCCCTAAACTGGAAACAACCCGAGTGGCGGCCGGTGCAGAAACAGACGAACCCTAAAACCGATGCCCCGCACGGCCACGCGGGCAAATCCAACCGCCAAGGTGCTGACCCACAGCAGGCAGACGCCGAGAAGTACCTGACGCACGTGCCCTGGCCCGCGTCCAGGAACAGGCGGAACTCGCCCGCAGTGACAGGAATCGGGACGACAGGGGGTGCCTCTAGGGGTGCGGGTCGAGACGGCGGACGTCCGAAGGGGTGGGGGGCTTTACGTGACGGAAATGTTGTGGGTTTACAGCGTTTGGGTTCCCGGGGTAAGACTCAAACTACACACCGAGGATCTGAGGACTTTGTCGTATGTAAATTACACCTCAGCTTTTAAACATTTAAAGCTTCACTGGAAAGGGGCGCCTGGCAGGTGACTCCTGATCTCCGGGTTGTGAGTTCGAGCCCCACGCTGGGCACAGAGATTACTTTCACTCCAGGACAGCTGACGAGGGAATGCCAGGCGACCCTGAAACGGGAAAGCATCCAGAAGCTGTTCAAGCTCCGATAAGGGGTGGACCCCGAGATGCTTCTGTTGGCCGAAAGCAGCAGGTGCAAACAGGTGTGTATCACACCAGATCTGCGTCACCGGGCAGAGGGAGAGATGTGTGCAAAGGACACCTCTGGATGGGGGGCTCTGTGAGAGCTGGCCACAATCACCGCCTCAGAGGAGTCAGCTTTCCTTTTTTTTCTTCTTTATTTATTTGGGGAGAGACAGACAGAGCGCACAAGCAGACGAGGGGCAGAGAGAGCAGGAGAGAGAGAATCCCAAGCAGGCTCTGCTCTGTCAGCACAGAGCTCGACGCGGGGCTCGAACTCACAAACCATGAGGTCGTGACCTCAGCAGAGATCAAGAGTCCGATGCTCAGCTGACTGAGCCACCCAGGCGCCCCAAGGAGTCAGCTTTCTTTCTACTGCCCGAGCCCTTGCAACACTGGTGGGCGGACTGTTCTCGTAAAGGGCTGGAGTGTAAATATTTTTGGTTTCTGTGGGCCACATGCCCTGTGCCTCAACGTCCCCACTCTGCCTTGTACCACGAAAGCCACCAGAGATGGCAAACAGACAAATGGGCGTTGGCTACGGGTCAATAAAGCTCGGTTTTCGAGAACAGTCGATGAAGCTGGCCCCCGGGCCCGAGGTGGCCGAGCCCTGCTCCCGAGCCTTCTGAATCCCAAGCCACAAGAGTAGGTAACCGACTTCAAAGCAAACGCAATTGAAACATAAAAACCAGCTCGGCTCCGAAGCCAGACCACGTGGGTTCGTACCCCAGCTCTGCCCGGGTGCGCACCGCTCTCCCCGCCCGAGCCTGGGTGCCTCCCCGCACGGACCCGCTTCTCCGGGCTCGGGGCCGGGCGTGTGGCCGGAGCTCGGCAAGAGGTGGCCGCTCTAACTGCCAAACCACTGCCAACCCATGCTCGCGTGTTGAGGGCCTGGCCGGTCCCCGCGGAGTCCCGCTTAGGGCCCTGGGGGAGGGCCGCCCAACTGGGGGGTGGGGGAGCACACAGGCCACCTGCAGACATGCCCAGACCTGCCCAAAGAGCCAAGGGGCAATTATTTCCTGGGGGCGGGCTCCCCATACCTAAGACGGGGCTGCGAAGGCTGAGGGGAGCCGAGTACCACCCTCGACCCGGGGAGGCGAGCTGCCACCTGGGTTGGGGCACAGCATACCCGGCACGGTGGGAGGGGGCTGGGGGTCCCCCAAACCCAGACCTGTCATCCACTGAAGTGGTGGCTCCGCCCCTCCAGCAGCTCCGAGCAGAGACGCAGGCAGCATCCACAACTCGTGGCACTCCTTCCCCCCCATCAATTCCCAAGTGGCTCCAATTTCGAAACGCACCAGCGAGGTCCCTGTCCCACACAGACCCCTCACTGCCCACCCCCACCCCAGCAGGTCACCGTCTGCCGCTTGGGGGATGCCATCCCCACCCCTAGTGGCCTTGATTCCACAGCAGCCATCTCGGCCACCTCCTCCTGTTGCCGGTGTGTCAAGAACATCCTGCCTCAGGGCCTTTGCACTTGACATCCCCTCTTCCAGAACATTCCTTCCCCAGTGATTTAGATGGCCCTGATGTCTCTGAAATCTGCTCAAATGCCACCAGAATGACAGATGTCCCTGAACACCTTCATTTAAAAACTGCTCTCCTCCCAAGGGCACCTGGGTGGCTCAGTCGGTTAAGCACCTGACTGTGGCTCAGATCGTGATCTCAGGGTTTGTGAGTTTGAGCCCTGCGTCAGGCTCTGTGCTGACAGCTCAGAGCCTGGAGCCTGCTTTGGATTCTGTGTCTCCTTTTTTCTCTCTCTGCCCTTCCCCCACTCACGCTCTGTCTCTCCTTCTCCCTCAGAAATAAACAAACATTATAACTGCCACCCCCCCCAGGGGTACCTGGGGGCTCAGTTAGGTGTCTGACTCCTGGTTTCAGCTCAGGTCATGATCTCCCGGTTCATGGGATGGAGCTCTGCATCAGGCTCTGTGCTGACAGCTTGGAACCTGCTTGGGATTCTCCCTCTTTCTCTCTGCCCTTTCCCACTCACAGGTGCTCTCGCTCAAAATAAACTTTAAGAAACAAAAAAACCCAAAACACTACAACTCCCCAACAACCTCCTGCAATTCTGGTCTCCCCATCTCCTTCCCCGCTCGATGTTTCTCCAAGACTTTTACCTCCTAAGAGTCAACATAATTTCCCGGTGTCTTTGAACAAACCCAGAAGTACGTCTCGCGGGGACACAGGCTGCCGCAAGGCGGTGGGGGCCCCGCCAGGTGGAGCACAGGCTGGGATGAGGTGCCCACCCCAGGCCCCAGCGCCCCCCAGGGACTAAAGGGAGGGAACCCCTGTTCCCAGGTCGTCTGGGAGGACCGGAACCAGCCTCCGGCTCAATCCCAGACACCAACAGAGAGGCCCGGCACAACACGTCCACCCCAGCTGCCAGGCCGCCTTGCAAACTGCCACCAGCAAAGAACACTTCACGACCGGAGCAGATGCTCACGATACACCGGGGTGGGGGGGCGGAGGGGGAGGGAGGTGCTAAAACCGTAGTTAGGACACGGCTGTGGTCCCGAAGGGTCGCACGCGCGGAGGAAGGACGGTGGCAAGAACACGCCCAAACCTCCAACAGGGGCCTGTTCCTGTTTCTATGACGCACACACACTTGCACACGAGCTTCGGGAGCAAGCAAAGAAAAGGAGACCTTGAACAGTCAATCGGAGGGGCGCCTGGATGGCTCGGTCAGTTAAGCGACCGACTCTTGGTTTTGGCTCAGGGCATGATCTCGTGGCTCATGAGTTCGAGCCCCGGGTCGGGCTCTGTGCTGGAAGAGTGCAGAGCCTGCTTAGGATTCTCTCTCCCCTCCTCTCTCTCTGCCCCTCCCCTGCTCACATTCCCTCCCCCTCTCTCTCAAAATTAGTAAGTAAACTTAAAAACAAGTCAATCAGATAGGCCTGGTCTCCCTCCCGCTGGCCTATGGCCTCCTGCACCCTAGAACCTCAGAGAAGGAGAAAGGCCCACCCTCTGAGCCAATGCCCCCAGACCCGCAAGGTCTCTGACTCCTGGCCCAGCCCCCCCCCCCCCCCCCCCCCCCGCCATGACGTAGCCCCAGGCCCCCGAACGGAGCAGTCGAGGTCTCAGAGGTGGTGTGGCTGGTGCGAGTGGCGCTGCGGTGGTGCTGGGGGAGGAGAGGGGAAGACAGGTGCCCCGGGCTGGGTGCAGAGGGCCCGGCGGGCAGCAGAGAGCAAGCAGGCACAAGCCCTGGGTCGGGGGCTCCGGGCTCACGCCCACCTCCGCCACTCACAGGGGCTCCCACACGCAGCCGGCGGGCTCGTGACTTGCTGCCCCCGGGAAGTTACGCGGACGGAAGGGGCTCGCGCGCTGAAAGAGAGCTGCAGAATGTTAGCTCAGGGTCATTCTCGCCGCGGCCCCCCACACTGCTTCCCAGCAACGAGCCTCTGCTCACACGGGCACCCCCTGCCCTGCTCCACACCGTCGATGCAGCGACGGAACAAACGAGGCCCAGGCGTCAAAAGACACATACAGGTGAATAAGCAATGTCAGGGTCGGGGACAGGGCCACAGGGGACAAGAGGGCGGCGACGAGATGAGGGAAAGCGAATAGGAAAGAAGACGAGCTTTAGGTTAGGTGACTGGGAAGGGAAGGCCCACGTAGGGTCTGGGAAAGCGCGAGACAGCAGGAACAGCACGTGCAAAGGCCCCGGGGCAGCACCAGGCCTCGTGGTTTGGAGGAACAGTGAGGCCTGTGTGGCTGGAGCAGAGTGGGAAAGGGAGGAAGAGAGAGGGAGGGAGGGAGGGCAGGGAGGGGACCAGGCAGAAAAGTCAGCGGGTCATGGGAGTGTTTTGAGCAGAGGAGGGACACGACCAGCCCACTATTTTAAGTTTCCTCTGACTGCTGGGGAAGACGCAGGTGACGTACAGGGAGAGACCAGGGGGGCGGCCAGGCAGGGGGGCCTGAAGCTGGGAGATCAGACCTGGAATGGATCTGAGGAACCGCGGAGGGGGCTCTGCGCCTCACGGGGAACACCCACCCCAGAAAGGACCCAACGAAAGGAGACCTGGAAAAGCTCACCAGACCTTCAGCGACCCCAACGTCCTCAGGACAGTCCAGTCGGTCCCCACTATCCCCACGGCCCGCTCATCCCGCGTTCTCTGGCCTCTCTCTCCTGCGCCACACAGCTCCCATCCCCACGCCTTCCGTTCCTGAGCCCTCGCTCGCTGCCAGGCCTGTGCCCACCACCCCGCTGCCCTGCTCCTTCCTCTCTGTCATGCTTATGGCTACTCGGCCCTCAGGTCTGGAACTCGGCCTCCTCCAGGAAGCCTCCTGACTGCCACCTCCTCACAAATGCATAATGAGGTGCTCCTGGCACTGACTGCCCCCAGGGAAGCCTGCACTCCCCAGTCACTCCCCTCAAGGCACCATTTAATCGTGTCTAGTGCAGCTTCCGGGCAGAACACTCCAAGCGGGGGACCCCACGCCTGCCTGGCTGCCCGGGCAATACCACCCAAAGGCTTCAGGGGCTGGGTGAGGGACGCACGTGTGCCCCGCACGACAGGGCAGCTGCCGGACAGGCAGGCCTCAACCAGCGTCGGGCCCCCCAGCTGTAGGGGCACGTAGAGAGCCAGGGGGACCTCGGGCACCATCGCCCCAGGGCAGCGGGGACACGGACAGCCCCACAGCCCGAGCCGCTGGCCGCAGGCCGCCAGAGCCTCGCGGAGCAGCACTGCTCAGGTCAACACGTCTCCTTCCTTCTGCCCTCAAGTCTCAGGACGGCCTCTCCTCTCTCCCACACGCCCAGACGGGGGTCCGGGCCTCCCCCCGTCAGACTGGCCGCTGACACCGCGACCAGGACTGTGTTCCCTGGCACACCTCCCCCGAATTCTGCCGTGGTCGGGAATCGGGTGCCCCTCTCCTGGCTGGGACGGGGAGGACAGCCGGGCTCTTCGAGCTAAGAGGCGGCCTGGGCTCCAGAACCGTCACGTGGCTCAAGATGGGTTCTTCCCCACAGGGGTGCAGGGCACGATGACTCGGGGAAGGTCAGAGTTGAGAACACGGCCCCGGGGCCCCTTCCTCAGGATGGTGTGTGACCTCGGGCCTGTTTCCCGACCTTTCTAGGTGCCGGCCCCACTGCAGCACATCATTTGTCTCCTGAGGTCCTTCCAGCTCCTGGGTCTGTGACTCCATTATTCTCCTCCCCTCCCCCAACCCAAACATTCCACTCCCTGTGATTTATGTCCCCTCTGCACCCGGCACGGTCTCCATCCTGGAGCTAGAGCCGGCCGGCAGCTCTTCCGGGGAAACAGACCAGAGTGTTTGGACCTCATTTTGGTCAGCAGGTCATGGTCAGGAGCGAGGGGGAGGGGGAAACCGGCTGAGCTCGAGCCTGCTGGAGTGGCTCTGGGGCAATGCCAGGGCTGCAGAAGCTGCCACAGGGAGGCGCCCAGGTTGAGGGGCGGGTGGCCAACATCACCGGTCCTGGAACAGAGGGACCAGACCGCTTCGGGGCCAGATCTGGGCCCCACGAGGGCTCTCCCGATGAACCTGGCAGCCGCCAGGGGGTCCCCGAGGACGGGAGTCCCAGGGAAGCCAGGGAAGGGGTGCACTCAGGATAGGGGCGGGGGAGTGGG
The DNA here is from genome assembly GCF_023721935.1 of Panthera uncia. NCBI lineage: Eukaryota > Metazoa > Chordata > Mammalia > Carnivora > Felidae > Panthera > Panthera uncia. Next base: position 2,806,121 of record NC_064816.1, on the reverse strand, counting down.
TGGGAACAAGGGCAGGGCGGGGTCGGCCTCTTTGTTCTGAGCCGCCAGCAGAGTCATTCCTGGTGCAGACAGGGGAGCAGACTCTCCCGGAGATCAGGTGACTGGGGTCCCCGGGGGCTCAGGGCAAAGTGATGCATTGTGGGGCGGGGGCGGGAGTGGGCCATGCAGGAAGGAAGCCCATGGTCCAGGCAGGGGAGGGAGGCTGCCGGCCCTGGAGTTCAAAGTCACCTCTGTCCCCCACCCAGTGCCAAGCCTGACTTACTGCTTCCCGGTGAAAACCCAGCCTCTCTATCACGAAGATCATCCTCGAGTCCTTAGGAACCTGAAACGTCAACCTGACCTTCAGAGCCAGCCAGTCCCAAGGCCCGCAGAGCCTGCCAGAGTCCCTGGGGGTAGGGGCAGAATGGCTTCCAACATGCACAGAGAAGCTGGGGGGAGCAGACAGGGAAGGCGTCCAGAAGCTCAGGAAAGGGCCTCGGGTCTCCGGTGCGGCCACGTCGACCCCACAACAGGTGCTGCTACGGCAACTTGCTCCCCACCCGGGGGCCGGTGACAAACACTGCCCGAGAGGAAGCAGGAGGGCAGAGCCTCAGGGTCCCGGGCCCGGACCCCCGGCAACTCCTTCCTCCACCCCCCGCAGCCTCTCCCGGAACCACAGCCCCCTCGCCGAACCTCACGGAGCTCAAGGGCTCCGGCGAGGAAGGGGGCTGGACACGGCGGGCTGGCTGGCACGGGCCGGCGTGGAACGCTGCGTGCAGAGGGGCCCCCTGGCCGAGCGAGACAGGACGCTGGGTCAGCAGGGTGGGAGGGAGCGAACCACACAGAGAGGGGCATGGCGGGTGGGGGCCCGGAGGGACCGTGGCCTCTGCCACGGCACGCAGGGACCGACGCACGGCGAGGGCCAGGGCCAGGTGTGCAGCAGGGGCGTGGTAAGGACGCGGGGGTTGAAAGGGAGAAATGGGGAATGGGCCGCAGGGGTGGCAGGACCCACGGCGCCGACGAGGCTGGGGACACCTCTAGGCCCTAAACGAGGAAAGCCGGAAGGGAACCTTCGCGAGGGCGGGGGGCGCTCTCGGTCTCCTGCCGTGTTCCCAGGGTGGGCCCCCCCCGCCCTGAGATCGGGGCAGCACGTGAGGCCGAGACCAGGCTGACACCCGTCCCGGCCCCATCATCACAGCTGCTGGCAAGGGGCTGGGGGCCTGGCCGCGTGCACCGCTCTAGGGGCCTGACATGCGGCAGGTGCCCCATCAACACGGGGGCCAGATGAATAAGCAGGGAGGAGCCACAGACACCTGGCATGGGTCTCCTCCAGCCCCAGCGTACCTCTCGGGGGCACGGCTAGCCATTCCCTAGCCACCTGGCCCATGCTGACAGGCCCGAACCCATTGGCCGAGGCTGCTCCCATGGGGCGCCTACCCTCTGCAGAGGAAAGGTTGGATCCAACTTCCAGCCCCTTTGCCACCCACCGGCAGTTAGGACCTGGAAGCCAGCATCCCAGGTGGCCCCCAGCGATCCCTGCCTCTGGACGGCCCAGCCCGGTCCAGTCCCCACCCACGATGTACAGAGCTGGTCTGTGGGACGGACGCGATGCAAAGCAGAGAACACGAGGTCATGCCGCTTCGAAGCTTAGGGCATCGAGAGGACGTGGCTTCTGGCTGATCCTACACAGATGTGCACACTAACCCTCCCCCCCCCCCCCCCCCCCCCCCCACTGGTTCCACAGGAAGCCGGCCACCGTTACACACAGCGAGGACGCTCGAGCCATCCACGGGCACCATGTGGCACGAACTGAGGTCTCTAGTCCACAGCCAGCAAGAAGCCAAGTCCTGCCGGCAGCCAGGTGAGCGGGTGGACGCCAGCCCCAGTCGGGCCTTCAGATGAGACAGCCCCCAGCCAACAGCTTTACTGAGACCTCATGAAACCCTGAGTCAGGACCACCCGGCTAAGCCACTCCCAAGTTCTGATGCTCACAAACAGAGCAGATGAGCGTCCAATACTTTAAGCTGCTAAAATTTGGGGTCAATTGCGAGACGACGCTGTGTGGCTAATATAAAGATTCAGAGGTGCCCCTGCGCTTCCTGAGAGGGAGAGCCCCCCGCAACCCCATGGCCCTCGTTGGTCCCCAGAAAACGCTCCAGGGCGGTGACGGGCTGGCCGTGGCCACTGGGCCCATGCCCGGTGGGACCCCCAGGGCAGTGGCAGACTCACCCAGCTCTGTGGGCTTCAGCAACTCATCGAGCATGTTAAAGAAGGGCAGTTTCACCAGACGCACTTCTGGCTTGAGGGTCTTGGCGGGCAAGCGTCCAAGTCCGTTCAAGTACTTCCCATAGAGCACGGGGTAGTCAATGTTGGGGCCCGAGAGGGGAGTCCTGGGCACCGTGCCAGCCCGGTCATAGGTTGAGTGCATGGTCAGGGGGTCCAGGGGCCGGTGGGGTTGGGGGACAGGCTCCGAGCTCTTCTTGGCGTAGCGTGTCTCATACAGCTCTTTGATCTTCTTGAACAGCTCAGGGCTACAGTCAAACTGGACCAGCTGGAGGGCCCGGGTGACAAGTTCGTGTTTAAGTCCACTCTTACTCCGGCCGACAAAACCCAGGAGCATCTGAAGATCGGAGACTCGGAAACTCATCACCATGTTCTGGGAAAAAACAGACACACGTGCTCAGAAGGGACACTGCCGGATTCAGGGGCTGTCCATGGGACAAGGGGCTTTCTGGAGCCCCCTGGGCCCTAACTAGGGGGGACAGCAAAGTGAGACCCCATCAGGTGCTGCCTGGCCCTGCCCCCGAGCCCCCTTCACTCTAGCTGGCAGGAGCAAGAACCCAGGAGGAGGAGGCAGCTTTAGCACCGGGCCCACTAGCCCAGGCTCGGTCCCACCTCCGTGTCTTTACTCAGGCTGCCAGCTCACCCTTCCTTGTGATGCCCCCTCCCAGCTCAGCCCTGCTCCCCTCCTCCTCCTCGAACCTCCCTCAGCATTGCCAACGCAGCAAAAGCTTCTGACTGCCCCCCCCCAACACACACACACCATTGCCTTCTATTTTAGGTTCTCTTTTCCCATCTTCAAGCCTGAAAGCATCCCCAGGGCAGGAACTGAGGATCTTGCTTTACCCGTAAACAGCCTCAGCCACTCCCTAGCCAAGCACACTAATGGCCTCTCTGACCCTCTGTCTCTTCATCAGGATGACAGGATTCACTTCATCGGGATGTGGGAAGGACCAGAGGAGGTAACGTACACGGAAAGCAGAGTAAATCAACATGGGCCACAAACGTGTTTTCCCTTCCGTCTGGAGAATGGGAGCCACAACTTAATACTGATCACCTGCCAGGAACTGAGCTGCGCGTGTGATTATATACTTAACTCTGATTCTTAAAACGACCCTGCCAGGCCGGGGTGAGCGCCATGTTATAGCCAAGACCTAAACGTAGGCCCGGGCCTGACTCTGAAGCCAGGGGGTAACTTCCCCCCTCGGCACCGCAGGCGTCCGCACGGAGCTGAGCGCTGGCGGGCATCAATCGTCCGCCGTATTCCAGCGGGCCTTCTCTGCCTCGACACCGTGGACGGCGGGGCGGGGCTGGACTGTTCTCTGGGGCGGGGCCGCCCTGGGCACTGTGGGGTACTCAGCAGCATCCCTGGCCTCCCTCCGCTCGATGCCAGGAGTGACAATCGACCAGGCGTGACAATCGCCAGACCCCAGCGGTGACAATCACAAACGTCCCCCGGACGCTACAAAGCATCCTCTGGGGAGGGGATCGTCCCACTGAGAACCGTGGGTCTGAGGGGAAGGCTTCGGGAATCCAGCGGCCACAGAGGCTGTTCACGGAGCTGCGGCAAAGTGATGAAAGAGGTCGGGCAGGGTCCCTCCAACTAAATCAAACCGAACACAAGAGCTCAGCTGATGCCAGTGTTTTCTTTGGGGCTGCCCGGCTGCGGCCTGCCCTCTGTGAGATCCCGGACACCGAGGGGGAGTGAAGGGTGTGAGGGTCCCCCAACATGCTACATGAGCCAAGTATCCTTCGAGGATGGGCCACCCGCACCGAGCCCCAAAGCTGGCCTGTGCTGAATGCAATGTGGTGGGAAAAAGAAACTTCCAGGGGAACGGGGCAAACAGGTACATGAGATGACGGTAGGGATGGAAAGCTGGCGAGCACAGGGCAGGACGGCACCCAAGGAAACCAATAAAGCCCTTAAATTCAACTTAAGAGTCTGACAGTCGGGGGTGGGCGGGAACCCGGCCAGGGTGTTTACACAGTGGTCTCGGTGCCAAAAGGCTCTGGGGTTTCCCGTTTCCTGGCTGCTCAAGGGTGAGGCGTGGAGTCTGATGGCAGCAGGGGGACTCAGAAGCCCCGGGTTCCCAGATGACCCTGGCCCCTCTGTCAGGCCCCTCTGTGCTCTCTATCCAAGCAAGATGTGTACCCTCTCCCAGGCGTATAGCAGACAGACACCTGCTGACGGCGGAGGGGCTGTCGGGGCACAAAACCAGATACCGATGCGCGGGGTGCCCGGCCTGCCTGCAAAATCTCAAGGGGGAGCCCTTTCCTTGCTGTAGGGCCTTCTTCCCAGCCCTGCACTATGGACGTGCAATGTCTGCCACAAGGCCACTTCCTGCTCACGAGTCTCACAGGGGGCCGTGCCCGCCAGGCAGGTGAGTCGGCTGAAGCTCCGTGAAAGAAGCAGCCGGCCCAGAGCCTCCCTGCATAGTCAGCGGCAGGGGCCATCCGACTCCTGAGGGCGCTTCCTTCCGCTCCCACCCAGCTGTCCGGGGGCCTGGGGACCCTCACATCCCAGCACAGCTCCTGCCTCGGGACCTAAGCACTGTGCCGGCCCTCAGCGAGCCCCGAACGCTTGTGCAAACAGAAAGACTTCACCTTCCTTAGCCTGACTTCCTACCTTGAGCAGAGAAAATAGGCTTGCAGGCAAGATGTTTCTTCTGGAAGAGGCCCAAGGCCTTGGAGGGGAGAGGAGATGTCATGTGGAAGCTGACTCCCCGCCACGGAGCTAAAGGCAGGTGGGCTCGGCGAGCCGAGTCTGACCACAAGGCATCTTCTAACCCCATCCCGCCCCTGGGAGCGCCCCGCCCCCGCCAAGGCCTGGCCCTTTCACCAGGTTGGACATCCCGAGCTGCCGCACGAGCATCCTGGGGCACATCCCTCAAGCTGCCATATGCTCACGACTCGGATTTCTCAGCAGCTGCCACCACCACGAAGCCCGCCCTTGACACTGGGGGGGGGGGGGGTAGCGTGACAGGGGCACACGCGCTCAGGAAGACGCCCCGAGCGCTTTGCAGATCACTTCCTGCCAAGGCTTCCACCTACCCCGCCTGGCCCTCAGATCCGTGTTTGTAAACAGCACCGGGCCCCAGCGGCTTCCACAGTCTCAACTCTGGGCTTGTTTGGAGCTGAGTGGGAAAACAGCCTGGGCAGAGCTGCCGGTTCCCTCAACCTGCCTCGGGGACAGGTCCCTCGGAGCATGAGGGGAAAAGTTCAGGTCCTCGTCTCCGGGGGACAGGGGGCCTGTGCAAAATGCCACACACCACCTCAGGGGGTTCACTGAACAGAGGCGCCCGTCTGAGGCAACTCGAAAGAAGGGTCAACTTGGTTTAATTGGGGTGGGGGGCCCCCGGCCACCAGAGGGTCAAGTAGAGTTCATCAGATCGGATTTCAAGGCCCTGGATGGTATAGAAGAATCTAGTCCCCACCCTGGGGGGACGGGGAGCGGCGGGGAGCAGGGGCCCAGGGGCCCAGAATCGCAGCCCCACAGGACGGCTGAATTTCAGGGCTCCGGGGGACTTCAAGCCCACCAGCTGCCACCTTGGGCCTGCAGAGTCCAGACTTCCGCATCTCCAGGGCAAGTCTCAAATTTCTCAAAACGCTAGACACGGGTAGGGCGTGGAGTGCAGGCATTGGAGGGGGGGACACTCCGGGGGTGAAGGGAGCTGCATTTCAGATCTCAGTGGGAAAGGAAGGGAGAAAGAGGAACCAGAGAAAGAAAACATTCACAGGTCAGGACCCTGGGGAGGGGAGACTGGGGGCGGGGCAGGGGGCGGAGCCTCTGTCCAGCAAAGGTCCGGTGCCCCACTTCGCTGCCACCAAAGGCCTGGAGTAAACTTCGCAAGGAGGAAGAAAACCACCCCAGTGTAGTTCGGGACAAGGTCTCTGGAGCCTTGCCGTGAGGGAGGTACCTGGAAAAAAAGTACATCCCTAGAACAGGGATGGCATCTGTGGGACGTGGAACCTGGACCCCAAAATGGAGTAAGCACGAGGAGCACTAAAGAAAGAGGTGGGGGACTCTCCATGAATCAGTGCAAAAAACCGGCAGCAAGGGAGAGCGAGCCTTAGAAGCCAGAGTCGGGGTGCGTAAAAGGATCCAAAGCAGGGGTCTGGGAGTTGTGTGGAGGGAGTATGATCTGAGTAGACTCACCAGGGAGTATAGGAGAAACGGCCAGTATGGGGCCTGATCTTGCTACGGTGAAGTTTACAGACCCCAGGAGCAGAGTCCAAAGCCTCACAGATGCTGTCCCCAGGGTAAGTAAGACGGGAGAGGAAGGCAGAGCCCAGGACCCGAGAATGAGGAGAGAATTAGGAAGGCTTTGAACAGAGAACAGGGATCAGGGCTCCATCCCAGGCTGGAGAGCAAACTCAAGGGACTCCGTGCCCACTCGGAGGGCGAGAGAGATGGTGTCAGGAGGGGGGCGGGGCTCTGGGATCAACGCGGGAGCTGAACTAGGGGTCCAAACTCCACCCTAGGGTACAGACCCCCAAAGAACACTGTGTTTCCGGGTGCTTCGAGCCCCTGGGTCATCACCCCGGATGGTGGAATCGGTGGCAGCAGGATCAAGGGACCCTTCCGATCAAGGAGTCGCCGACCCCAGCTGGTCTGCTGGGCGGGGAGGCTGAGACCCAGATGCTAGTCCTCGGTGCCGTGGAGGGTGGAGAGGCGAAGACACCTCCCCCCACCCCAGGCCAGAGCGTAGGACCCCGGCTCAGAGAGAGGAGGGGACGAGCAGCCCAGCCCGTCATGCTGTCCGGAGGACTGTTCCTCTAGCTGGGAGGCGCGGCCCTGTCCCCGTGCTTAGGGAGACTGGACTCTAACCACTAGGGCTAGTGGTGGGGGTGGGGGGCGACCCCGCCTCAAGCCCGGGAACCAACCCCCAGCCCGAAAGCTAGGGTAAGGTTTGGGGGGCCCCGCCCCCGGCCTCCCCGCCCCCCGCCCGCACCCGGCGCGCCAGGGCCAGGGGCGGGCGAGGGGGCCGGGCAGCGAACCGCGAGCGGGCCGCGCCGTGGGGCCCCAGGCGGAAGGCGCAGACCTCCGCCCGCCGCCCGGCCCCCGCCCCCTCTCCCGCCCGCCCGGGCCGGCGCTGCCGCTCACTCACTTTGGCCTCCACCAGCTCCGCCGCCATCTTGGCCACCAGCGTCCCCCGCGCCGGGAGCCCCCAGCCGTCGCGTCACGTGACCGCCCGCCACTCGCGGGCGGGGCCGCCATGGCGGCCAATTAGCACCCGCGCGCCCTCCTTCCCCCCGGCCGGCGAGCGGTGCTTCGCAGTGCGCAGGCGCGCGCGACCGCCGCCCGGGCCTCGGGCCAATCAGGGAGGCCCGACGCCGCCACCCTCCCTTCGCTTGCGGCAGCCACGCCCACCCCTGGCGGCGTCTGGCTTCTTAAAGGGATACTAGCCCTGCACAGGTGGGGTTCAGCGCTGGGTCCTGTCTAGGGAGGAAGGAGGGAAGGAGGGGGCGGTGGCGACAACAATGCAGCCAGGTGTCGCGGCCCCCGCGCAGGACGGCCGCCAGGTGCGAGCCCTGAGGCCCGGCGGCCTCGGGGGAGGGGATGGGTGCTCCAAGCGCAGCGACTGCCGGCGCCTGCAGTCGGTCGCCCAGCCTCGCCCCGCGGTGCGGCCCTAGCGGCGCGGCGCCCCGCGCGCCGCACATCCGGGTCCTGGCGCGGCCGGGGGCGAGGGGGCGCGGCGCCCCCCGGCTGGCCCCGGACGGGCGAAGGACCACCTCCTCCCCCGCTTCCCTGCAGCCCGCGCTGCTCCGCCCCTGCTAGCGACCCTCCCGCGGGTCCCGCCTCCCCACCCATGGTAACCTTTGGAATCTGCGCTAACTGGGGCCTCCCCTGCTCTAGAGCCCTCCTTGGCTCCCCAGCGCGCGCGCGCGCGCGGGCAGCGCAGCTCAAACTTGGTTGTGTCAAAAGCGGGAGGCGAGAGAGCAAAGATGTGTGTTTCCAGGGCGCCCGCCCGGCTGGCCCAGAAGAGCGTGAGACTCTGGATGTCGGAGTCGTGAGTTCCAGCCCCGCTTTAGGGATCAAGTGTCCTTAAGGTCTTAAAATAATAAAAATACAAATAAAAATGAATTCAAAAACGTGTGTTCCGGGGCTCATACCCTGAGTTCATGATTCTCAGGGCAGGAATGAAGAGAAATTTAAGGAAGCACCCCAAATCACTAGGTTATAAGATATGTTAAGGTGATTTTTTTTTTTTTAATAAGGATGCGAGGCGCTTGGGTGGCTCGATGGTTAAGCAACCACAAAAGGGGTACCCGGGTGGCTCAGTTGCTAGAGAATCCGTTCTTGACTTCTGCTCAGGTCATGATCGCACTGTCTTGAGATAGAGCCCCTGATCCCCCCTGATCCGCCTCTGTGCTGACCTCCTGGAGCCTGCTTGAGATTCTCTCTGCCCGTCCCCTGCTCACCTGCGCACTCTCTCTCCCTCCCTCCCTCTGGAAATAAAAAAAAAAATAAACATTAAAACGAAGGAGAAGGAGAAGGCAAAAAAAAAAAAAAAAAAAATCCATGATGACAAAAATACCAAAATGTTTAAGTGGAGGTAGCATCCACCTCAGCAAATGCATGTGACCTCACTCACTTCCCCCAGACCCGAATTTTACAGGGTTTATGTTATTTTCATCACAATTTTGAAACTTTCGAAACCGTTTTCAGATTAGCAAGAAATTGCAAAGATAGTACGGAGAGTTTTTCGTCCGCTTCCCCCAACGAGAACATCTTCCGAAAACACTGTGCGTTACCAAAACCAGGAAAGCGATGTTGGTACAGTACCATCAACCCAGGTACAGATGTTCAGATTTCTCAAGTTGTTTGTTTTTTGTGCTGCCCAGAGAACCCCGTCATCAACCACATCAGTCGCTTCCATTGAGATATTCAGTAGTAAGCTTTCCGTATATTGAGCACCTCCTATATGGCAAACACTGTTTTGGGTCGCGGGACGGCAGACATATTCCGTAAAGGTCAGGATAATAAATATATTTGGCTCTGCAGCCCACGCACAGTGTGTCTAGCAGCCACTTGACCTTGGCATCATGGGCAGAATCAGCTGTGGGCTGTGTGTAAACTAACAGGGCATAGGCTGTGTGCCAATAAAACTTTATAAGTACTGAAATTTGAAATGGGCATCATTGTCACGTGTTATAAAATATGCTTTTGTTTTGTTCCAACGTTAAAAAAAAGCTCAAGCGCTGTTCAAAAACGGTTGTCAAGCAAGACTTGGCTCTCCCTCCCTCTCTCCCTCTTTCCTTCCGTTCTTTCTTTTTCTTCCTTAATTTCTAATCGTGATCCAACCCGCAAAACATAACGGTAAAAATCGTTTTTTTGTTAAAATTATTTTTTAATGTTTATTTATCTTTGGGAGAGACAGAGACAGACCATGAGCAGGGGAGGGGCAGAGAAGGAGGGAGACACAGAATCCCAAGCAGGCTCCAGGCTCTGAGCTGTCAGCACAGAGCCCGACGCGGGGCTTGAACTCATGAGCTGTGAGATCAGGACCTGGGCCGAAGTCGGATGTTTAACTGACTGAGCCCCCCAGGTGCCCTTCTCTGGCTTATTTTGATGAGCGCGATGTCCTCCAGACCCACCACGTTGTAGCCAGTGTCACAATGTCCTTCCTTTTCCAGGCTGAAGAATATTCTCTTGTATGGATGGCCCACCTTTTGTTTCTCTGCTCCTCCCTCCATGGACCTTGGGTTGCTTCCACATCTTGGCTATTCTGAATAATCCTGCTATGAAAACAGGCGTACAAATAGCTGTTTGAGACCATGCTTTCAACTCTGTGGGGTAAATGCCCAGAGGCGGAATTGCTGGTCACGTGGGTAGCTCTATGTTTAACTTTGAAAGACCTGCGGAACCCGCAGGGTTTGCTACAATGGCTAGTTAGTGTATGTTGTGTTCCCACCAACAGCAGGAGGGCTCTGATTCTCCACATCTTCAAGGACACTTGCTACTTTCTGCTTTTTGTTTCATTTTGTTTAAATTGTTTTTTTCCTTAAGTTTATTTATTTGGAGAGACAGAGCAGAGGAGGGGCAGGGAGACAGAGAGAGAGAGAGAGAGAGAGAGAGAGAGAGAGA
>NC_064816.1:2773166-2795763 GCF_023721935.1 Panthera uncia | reverse complement strand
AGAGAGAGAGAGAGAGAGAGAGAGAGAGAGAGAGAATCTCAGGCAGGCTCCATGCGGTTGGTGCAGAGCCCGATAGGAGGCTCCCACCGACGAACCCATGAGATCATGACCTGAGCCCAAACCAAGAGCTTAACCGACTGAGACACCCAGCCCCCCACCTTTCATATTGTTTTAACAATAGCTTCCTAATGCGCGTGAAGTTGTACCTTATTGGGGGGTTGATTTGCATTTCCTAAGGATTCATGCTCATTTCTCATCTCTTCATGCGTTTATTGGCCACATGTATGTCTTCTTTGGGGAAATGTCTGTTCAAGTCTTTTGCTCCCCCCCCCCCCACCTTTTTTTAATTGGGTTGTGTTTTATGTTGTTGAGCTGCAGAAGTTCTTTATATATTGTGGACATTAACCCTCCATCAGATACATGATTTGCAAATATTTTCTCCCATTCCTTGCCTGCCCCACGTCATATTATTAAGATTTCAATAGGCTCCAAAATGATTGCCCTCCAGATTCAATGCAGTACCTGTTTAACTCCCAACAACTTTTTTGCAGAGATAGAAAAATCCATCCTAAAATTAGTGTTGAATCACAAGCGACCCCAAATAGCAAATACAATCTTAAAAAAAAGAAGAAGAAGAAAAGAATCAATTTGAGGACTCACATTTCCTGATTTCAAAATTTCTATAAAGCTATGTGATTAAAACAGTGTGGTGCTGGCCTCTGCACAGACATATTGACTGATGGAATAGAATTGAGCGTGAATTTTGTGTTATGTATATTTTTCACGCATTTTTTAAGTATAAAAAAGAAAAAAAAGTTATCTTTGCCTTTCTCAAGTTTTTATTTATTTGTCTTGAGAGAGAAAGTGCAAGCCGGGGAGAAGCAGAGAGAGGAAAAAGGAGAACCCCCCCCCCCAGCAGGCCCCACACCGTCAGCACACAGCCTGGCGCGGGGCTCAAACTAACAAACCGTGAGATCATGACCTGAGCCAAAATCAGACACCTAACCGACGGACACCGGCAGGCACCCCTAGAACTGTGATGTATTCTTACACCACTAATGGAGAAGGGACAAAATAATCTCGAAGGCATTACGCTACGTGGCGGGGGCGGGGGGGAGCCGATCTCAAAGCTTACACGCCGTGTGATTCCATTTATACAGCATTCTCAAACTGACAAAATTGGAGAACCGGAACAGAGATTAGTGGAACAGCCTGAGGGCTGGGCCATGGGGAGCGGAGTAGAGGAGACAGAAAAGGGATAGCAAAAGGAAGACGTTTGGAGGAATGGAATAGGTCTGTATTTTGGTGACAGTGGTGGTTATGAGATTGTATACACCAATGACACAAAGCTAGACACACATTATGCCAACGTCCCCTTCCTGGCTTCTGTAGTGTAGTTGCATTAGATGCAACCGTAGGGAGGGGCCTGGGTGAAGGGCACAGGGGACCTCTCTGTCCTATCTTTGCAACTTCCTACGAATCCGTAATTATTTCAAAGTAAAAAGTTGTTTTCTTTTTTTCCTAAGGGCCTAGGCCCCCCACCCCCACCCCTGGTGGCTCAGTCGGTTGAGCGTCCGACTTTTTATTTTGGCTTGGGTCATGATCTCCCGGTTCGTGGGTTCGAGCCCTGAGTCAGGCTCTGGGCTGACAGCACAGAGCCTGCTTGGGATTTTCTCTCTCCCTCTCTCTCTCTCTCTCTCTCTCTCTCTCTTTCCCCTCTCTCTCTGCCCCTCCTGCCCCCCCCAAAATAAATAAATAAACATTTAAAAGAAGAAGAAAACAGTAAAATAACATTATTGAGAAATTCCATAAAATTCGAATATAGAGTAGGGATGTCATAATAGGAATTATTATTACGAGCTGGCAAAAGCTTGATCATTGTTGAGTACCTGTGAGTGATACATGATGAGTCTTCATGCTTCAATGTGTAGCTATTGCTGTGTGACAAATAACCACTCATTCAGCAGCTTGAAACAACAGTTTCACAGTTCCTGTAGTTCAGGCATCCAAGCCCGTGTGGTTCTCCTTCCTAGACTCTGAGCTGAAATCTAGATGCGTGCTGGGCCGTGATCTCATCTGGAGGCCCGACTGAGGAAGGACATACTTCCAAATGTGCTGAGGTCATGGGCAGAATTCAGTTCCTTGTGGTTGGAAGACTGAGGGCTTCAGCTTCTGGCTGGCTGTCAGCTAGAAGCCACCCTCCAGGACCCGTCACGGGAACTTTCTCAACATGAACGCTCACTCTATCCCAACCAGCGAGTGAGAGAGACAACTCACATGCTGGAGACTGCAATCCTAGGTAACCTATTTACAGGAACGACTTCCTCCACCTCCGCTGTCTCCTGTTAGTTAGAAGCAAGTCACAGGTCCTAGCAACACTCGAAGAGAGGAGATTATACAAGGGCATGAATACCAGGAGGCGGGGATTGGCAGGGGCACTCGAAGAGTCTGTCCACCACGGTACCTTTGAAAAAATTCATAATAGGGGCACCTGCCTGACTCAGTTGGTGGACCATGTGACTCTTGATCTCAGGGTTGTGGGTTCAAGCCCCACATTGGGTGTAGAGCTTACTTACAAATAAAATCTTAGGAGCACCTGGGTGGTTCAGTCCATTAAACATCTGACTCTTGATTTCGGCTCAGGTCATGATCTCATGGTTCGTGAGTTCGAGCCCTGCATTGGGCTGTGTGGTAACTGTGCAGAGCCTGCTTGGGATTCTCTCTCTCTCAAGATGAATAAAATAAACTTTAAAAATAATAAAATCTTTAAAAATATGTATATATTAACATTTATTTATTTTTGAGAGACAGAGCAAGACAGAGCATGAGTGGGGGAGGGGCACAGAATCCAAAGCAGGCTCCAGGCTCTGAGCTGTCAGCACAGAGCCTGACTCGAGGCTCGAACTCACAAACCGCGAGATCCTGCTCTGAGCCGAAGTTGGACGTTTAACCACCTGAGCCACCCAGGAGCACTTTATAAAATACATGTTCATAAAAAAACATTAGAAGCAACTTAACAGCTGTGTATGTAATTAGATCCCATGTATAATATTAGGTATTCATGTTATTATTTAATTTTTAACTATTTTAATGTTTATTTATTAAACATTAAAGATAGACGGGTAGAGGGTGAGATAAAATCCCAGGAAGGCTCTGTGCTGTCAGCTCAGCGTGGAGCCTGACAGGGGGCTCAATCTCACGACCGTCACAACTGTGAGATCATGACCTGAGCTGAAACCAAGAGTCGGATACCTAGCCAACTGAGCCACCCAAGTGCCCCTAGACATTCGTGTCGTTATTAAAAATTAGAAGTAGCCATACAATTTGACCCGGCAATTTCACTTTTAGGAATATATTCCGCAGAGATGAATTCTAGCCTACGTCCCAAGCTCTGCACTGGTAAATTAGGAAATGCGTGATGTGCAGAAAAATGTGTGCTGGGTGTTCCAAGAGGTGGCGAGGCTTACAGAATTCTTAGCATTATCACAGGGTGGTAACGATGAATTGTGCCCCCGTATCTGTTCTCTGTCAGTAATAGGACTTCCTAGTGTAAGCTGGGCACAGCCTCCCAGAATAAAGACTACGTTTCCCAGAAACCCTTACAGCTAGGCGTGGTCATGTGACTAAATTCTGGCCAATGAGGGTAGTGATATGTACACTTCCTTTCCCTTTTCCTCTCTCCCTCTTCCTATTGGATGCAATGTGGACACGTGGTGCACCATCTTGGGCTATGAGGGTGAAGGCAATATTCTAGGGAGGCCGAAGCAAAAAGAAGGATCTTGAGGGGCGCCTGGGTGGCTCAGTCGGTTGAGCGTCCGACCTCGGCTCAGGTCATGATCTCGCGGTCTGTGAGTTCGAGTCCCGCGTCGGGCTGTGTGCTGACAGCTCAGAGCCTGGAACCTGCTTGGGATTCTGTGTCTCCCTCTCTCTCTGCCCCTCCCCCACTCATGCTCTGTCTCTCTGTTAAAAATAAACAAAAATTAAAAAAAAAAAAAAGAAAGATCTTGAGATGCTGACGGCAACACGTACATTATATAGTATTTTACAGGTACGCTGCGTGTCCCGGACTGGGACCTGCTTGGCAGGGGCCTGCTTAGCACAAACACAAAAACAGTCCACTGTCTTTAAGTGTTAATCTCATCCGAAAACACTTTCACAGAAACGTCCAGAATCATGTTGGGCAAAATATGGCACCACGGCCCAGTGAAAGGGGACACAGAAAATTAGCACGTGGGGGTAAGGTAGGATTTGTGCTTACAAAGATCCTTCTGGCAGCTGTGAAAAATGTATTGTGGGGGGCACGAGTGGAGGCAGGAGAGCAGGAAGGAGGTGAGTGTGGTCACCCAGGGAAGTGATGATGCCGTCCTGGACCAGGGTGGGGGCAGAGGGGATGGAGTGAAATACATAGAATCAAGGTGTTTATGGGCGCCTCAGTCGGTTAAGCGTCCGACTTCGGCTCAGGTCATGATCTCGAGGTCTGTGAGTTCGAGCCCCGCGTCGGGCTCTGTGCTGACAGCTCAGAGCCTGGAGCCTGCTTCACATTCTGTGTCTCCCTCTCTCTCTGCCCCTTCCCTGCTCATGCTGTGTCTCTCTCTGTCCCAAAAATTAATAAACATTAAAAAAAATAAAAAAAAAGAATCAAGGTGTTTATGTGAAGAGTGAGTTCTGATATCATCCTATTCTAATTAAAAAAAAATTTTTTTACATTTTATTTATTTTTGAGAGAGAGAGATACAGAGCACAAGTGGAGAAGGGGCAGAGAGAGAGAGGGAGACACAGCATCCGAAGCAGGCTCCAGGCTCTAAGCCATCAGCACAGAGCCTGATGCAGGGCTTGAACTCACGGACCGCGAGATCATGACCTGAGCCGGAGGCGGATGCTTAACCGACTGAGCCACCCAGGCGCCCCCATATTTGATTTTAAAACATTTCTAGGTCCCCAAAAAAGAAATCCTGGAGAGACTCACTTTCTATCTCAATGGATTTGTCTGTTCTGGACATTTCTTATAAAGTGAATCATACGCTATATGAACTTTACGTCGATTGTGTCACTGAGCATATTTTCTTTAATTTTTTAATGTTTATTTATTTTGAGAGAGAGAGAGAGAGAGAGAGAGAGACAGCGCAAGCAGGGGAGGGGCAGAGAGAGAGGGAGACACAGAACCTGAAGCAGGTTCCAGGCTCTGAGCTGTCAGCACGGAGCCCAATGGGGGGCTTGAACCCACACACCGTGAGATCTGATCTGAGACAAAATCAAGAGTTGAATGATTAACCCACTGAGCCACCCTGGTGCCCCTGAGCACTGTTTTTTAGGCCCATCCACACTGTGTATGTGTCAGAACTTCACTCCTCTTTAAGGCATAATAATACTCCAATGCGCAGCCCGACCACATCTCCTGACCCATTCCTCGGCCCCCATCATCTCCTGCCTGGACCAGCACACTACCCACTGCTGTCTGCTCTCCCTTCCTCCCCCCCCCCCCCCCCCCAACCCCCCCAACAGTCCGTCCTCCCCGCAGTGGCCGCCAGAGGGCACCCGTGAGCACCCAAGTCAGGCCCTGCCCTCCTGTGCCCACAGCCCTCCAGGGCTCCAAAATCAAGGGAGGTAAAAGCTCAAATCCTCCCAGGGGCCCCCAAGGCCCTACACGACCTGCCCTATCCCCTCTCTTACCCTCCTCCCTCTCACCCTCTCCCTTACCCTCCTCCCTCTCACCCTCTCCCTCACTCTGCTCCAGGCACAGGGCCTCCTTACCATTCCTTCAACACTCCAGGCCATGGTTCTGTCCCAGGGCCTTTGCACATGTTCTTCCCACCTGGAATGCCTTTCCCCAGGCACCCATATTGCTCTCTCCCTGATCTTCAGATCTCTGCTATCTCCTTAAACATATAAAGTGTGTATTACCATCTGTCCCCACTCCTCCCAGCCCCTAACTCTATTTCACCTTCCTTCCCAGCATTCTTGCCATCTGACATAACCATACACTGTATTCATTTATTCATGCTTCTCCCTGCCAGTCCCATTAGAATATAAGCCCCACCAGGATAGGGACGATTGTCCCGTGTCCCCAGCTCCTCAGTCAATGTCTGGCAGACAGGAGGTATCCACTAGATATGTGCAGGGTAGATAAATATCATTCACACTAGAAAAATGGAGAGCATTTTATTTATTTATGTATTTATTTACTTATCTATGTATGTATATGTGTATTTATTTATAGTAATCTCTAAACCCAATGTGGGACTAGAACCCACGATCCGAGATCAAGAATCACATGCTCTTGGGGCGCCTGGGTGGCTCGGTCAGTTAAGCGTCCGACTTCGGCTCAGGTCATGATCTCACGGTCCGTGGGTTCGAGCCCCGCGTCAGGCTCTGTGCTGACAGCTCAGAGCCTGGAGCCTGTTTCAGATTCTGTGTCTCCCTCTCTCTGTGACCCTCCCCCGTTCATGCTCTGTCTCTCTCTGTATCAAAAATAAATAAACGTTAAAAAAAAATTTTTTTTTTTTTTTTTTTTAAAGAATCACATGCTCTTAGGGGCGCCTGGGGGCTCAGCTGGTTGGGTGTCTAACTTCGGCTCAGGTCATGATCTGATTGTGGGTTCGAGCCCTGCATCGGGCCCTATGCTGACAGCTCAGAGCATGGAGCCTGCTTTCGATTCTGTGTCTCCCTCTCTCTCTCTGCCCCACCCCCACTCTCTCTGTCTGTCTCTCTCAAAAATAAACATTAAACACCAAGGTAGAAATAAAAAAAAAATCACATGCTCTGAGTGACCCAGCCAGGCGCCCCTAGAGCACGTTATTAAAATAAAACAAAACAAAAAGATCGCATGTAGGCTTTTTTTCTCACTCTCAACACTGTGAACGACATTCAGGACCCGATCATTCTCTAAAGTGGGGCCATCCTGGACACTGTGGGGTGTTGAGAATCCCCGGTCCCCGCCCTCTTGCTCCCAGGAGCCCTCCTACTTGTGACAACTACAGATGTCCCCCAGACACGGCCCAGCGTTCCGCGGGGACAGAATTGCCCCATACATCAGGGGTTCTTCTCACTGGGGTCTCTACTCATATGCTCCCCTATTCTCTGGGGGATCCATGCATCCCAGGGTCCCCGGACCGGCCTGGTTTACAGCCATCATCCTGGTATAATTAAATCAGGATCCCTTTTACTTTCAAAATCGTCCTGGTTTGCACTTTGGTAAAAGGACGCGTCCACTGAAGCTGAAATCAGGCATGGTTGTATGACTCAGCAATTGCACTCCAAGGTATGTCCCCAACAGAAATGCTGTTGGGACATGCGCTAGAATGTTCCATAGCAGCGTGAGTCGAAACTGCCCCAAACTGGAAACGGCCCAGATGCCCACCAACAGTGAAACGGGCGAATACATTGTGCCAGGGTCTCAAAAGAAAAATATAGCATTGAGACGAGGCCACAATGCGTGATTCAACATGCCCGAAATTCACAAAGAGCAAACCCCCCAATCTATGTGGTTAGAAGACATGTATTTCATGTCTTTCGAAAGTTGTATGGGGGCGCCTGGGTGGCTCAGTGGGTTAAGCGTCCGACTTCAGCTCAGCTCACGATCTCGTGGTCCGTGAGTTCGAGCCCCGCATCGGGCTCTGGGCTGACGGCTCGGAGCCTGGAGCCCGCTTCGGATCCTGTGCCTCCCTCTCTCTCTGCCCCTCCCCTGTTCATACTCTGTCTCTCTCTGTCTCAAAAATAAATAAACGTTAAAAATTAAAAAAAAAATTTGTATGAACGTCAAATTTTAGCATCCATCAATAAAGTTTTATTGGCACACAGCCACGCCCATTCGTGTAGGGTGTCTGTGGTGGTGACGCAGCAGAGGTGAGAAGCTGTGTGGCCCAAAATCTAGCCTGATTCCCCAGGCTAGATCATAGCCCTGCCCTGTTCTGCCCTCTCCTTTGCTCGGTCTCTCTCTCCTTCCCACCCAACTTGAAAGGTTCAATTTGTGCAAATATTTGACTGACTGTTTCCTCCACCAGCCAATCAGCTCCCCGAAGGCAGGGACGCTTTGTCTTACATCACAAGCTCCCAGGAGACAACCAGGAAACCCAGGAGCTCCCGGTCTGAGGGAGGTGAAGAATTCCAGGCAAAAAAAGGTGGAGCCAGGCCGCACAGCTGATGGGTGTCTTTGTGGGTGGGGAGGGGTGGGGCCCCTGGAAAGCCTGGGCTGGAGGTCCCAGGAGCAGCTTAAAAGCAAAGAAAGGCGAACCGGTTTGCCTAGGGCTCTAATCAAGTCCCTAAGGGCATGTTGGGAGCCCCAGACCAGACTGTCACCTTTCCTTGTCCTCCGGGATGGTCGGATTGTCGGTTTAAGCCTCTGTAAACTGGGGCTTTACAGCTCCCACGGCAAAACCCCTCTGGAGGGGAGAAGCAAGTCTGTCTTTTCCTTAGAGCCTTGTTCAGGGACCTTGGACATCAGCATTGCCCTGGAGCTGCTGTTCTCACCGGTTGGCCTCGCCAGACTCCCCTGAAACTGGACGACTCTCCCCGGAGAGCAGCATGCGTGCTTTCTCCCCATGGCTGCTTCCACACGGGCCTCTAGCAGAACGACCCACGGAAGAGCCATGCTGGACCCCGAGGCAAGGGGAAAGATCTGTGACTCTGGCCCTGTCGTGGGTTCGAGCCCCGCATCGGGCTCTGCACTGACGGTGCGGCTGAGGTTTTTGGAGCGCTCTTAAATTTTGTGCCCAAGGGAAACCATCCGCTTTCCTAATCCCGGTTCCAGCCCTGCCCGATAAGTATTAGGTGCTAATAAATATTCGTAGAAGGAGTAGTTGGAACGTCGAGCCTAGTGTTTCTGTCCCATCACGGGAGCTGGATTCGTTTGCTGTGCGCTTAATAACAAAACACCACACACGGCAGGGCTTGAACAACAGATACGGGGGCACCTGGGTGGCTCAGTCGGTTGAACCTCTGACTTTAGCTCAGGTCATGGGCTCGCAATTCATGAATTCGAGGCCCTTGTGGGACTCTGCTGTCAGCGCAGAGCCTACTTTGGATCCTCTGTCCCCCCCTCCCTGCCCCTCTTCCGCTTGTGTGCACACACGCGGTCTCAAAAATAAATAAAAATTAAAAAAAAAAACCCCAGATATTGATTGTCCCCAGTTGTGGAGGCTAGAAGCCCGCAATCGAGGCATCGACAGGGCTGGTTTTCCCGAGGCCTCTCTTGTGGACTTGCGGATGGCTGTCTTCTTGTGGGATTCTCTGTCTCCCTCTCTCTCTGCCCTTCCCCTGCGTGCATCCACCCCCTCCCCCGCCCTCACTCTCAAAAATAAATAAACAAAAAAAGAATTTAAACTCATGATGTCTGGCTTCCGTTGAACCACATCTGAAACCCATCCAGGCAATAGTAGTGGGGCAGAGTTGCTCCCTGATTCAACTCATTTTTTTGTTATGGTCGTAAAATACACATAACATAAAATTCACCCTCTCAGCTATTTCCAAGTGCACAGCTCAGCGGCGTCAGGCACGCTCACCCTGTTGTGCAGCCACCTCTGTCGTCGTCTCCAGAACTTTCCATCTCCCCAAACTGAGACTCTGTCCCCATGAAACACTGGCTCCCCACCCCCTGGGCACCCCGCCCTCCCCCATGGGCTCCCACCATCCACTCTCTGTCTCTGTGGACGGGACTCTTCTAGGGACCTCCTGTGAGTGGGGTCACACAGGACGTGTCTGTGTCTGGCTTCGGTCACTGCGCATAGTGTCCTCCGGGCCCATCCACGTGGTGGCAGGTGGCAGGACGTCCTCCCTTCCTGAGGCTGAAGAACCTTCGGTTGCATGAATACACCAGCAAACCGTGACTTTGTGAGTCGCTGGGTTCTTCTCTCATCTGCTGTGAGACTCCTATCGAATCCTCTAACTTCTCTGAGCCTCAACTATCTCCTGCACAAAGGAGCTCAGCCAAAGCCCAGGGTGTGATCGGGAGATTGCGTGAATTCACTGATTTCAAGGGCGGTGGCCGGCGTTCCATAAATGCTCCAAGTGCATCAAAAGGCAGATACGAGGGGCGTGCAATGGCGGGGGCTGGTCAGCAGGGGCCGCTGCCGTCGCCTCCCGGAGGTACAGAGTTCTTGGCTGGCGCATGCGCAGCTGAGCCTCCCTGCAGAGGCGACTTTTTTCTCCTGGTTCTTCCCCGCCCTTTACCTCGGCCTGTATTTATTACTGCAGACCCTGAACCTGGCTGGAGCTGCTTTTGCTCTCTGCTGAAGCCCGGTACCTTCCCCAGGCTTCTGCTGAACGTGGGTCTGGGAATAGCGGTGGGGACAGGTACCATGCGTGTCGCTGGTCCCATGCCGGCAGCTGTGGGGCTGAACACGTGCCCACGAAGAGTAGCAGCGGAGGGAAGGACTTCAATCTCACTATTCTCCTCATTAAACTCTCCCCGGCTTATTCAGTTTACGCTAAGTTTTCGTAATAAGCATTCTGCTCACGTGAGAGCAAATTGAACCCCCTCTTAACGAAAACCTTTGCTTTTCATCTCTGAAATGCCTTAATTTAATGAAAGGAAGTGCTGCGAAGTGTCTAATACGGAGCCCAGGACACAGTGGGCGCGCAATACATTAAGATAGAAATTAACTAAGAACAGGAGCCCTGAGGGGCGCCTGGGTGGCTCAGTCGGTTGAGCGTCCGGCTTCAGCTCAGGTCATGACCTCAAGGTCTGTGAGTTCAAGCCCCGCGTCGGGCTCCGTGCTGACAGCCTACAGCCCGCTTTGGATTCTCCGTCTCCTTTTCGCTCTGCTCCTCCCCCAATTGTGCTCTATCTCTGTCTCCCTCTCTCTCTCAAAAATAAATAAATGTAAAAAAAAAAAAAAAAAGAATGGAAACCCATCTACTGGAAACGTGTCCTTCAAACGGCGCATGCATATTCGTCTTGTAAAATTAACATCAAAATGTGTCATGAACACAGCTGTAGGTGTTCAAAGACCCCGAAATAACCCCGAGGGTAAATGTAATCAACGACTGGACAGAGCTTTACAAAGCAAAATGCGCAAAGCTTTTGTGGGAAGGAGTGCACAGGCTCGGAGTTCAGATTCCAATTTGCATTGGTTTTTGCAGGTGCTTATCTGAGGAAAAGCAGTGCAGTCCTTTGGAGAGCACGAGTGTAGGGGAAGATTTACCCCAGGGGTTTCTTTGTGCTAACGGGAATATCATTTGGGGATGACATAAGGAATACTTACTAAGGGTCTTCTATGTACCAGGCATTGGGCTTGGCTCTATATAAAGAATAAAGATACCGAATGGAATGCCAATTTGTTCCCTCGAGCCAAAGATCTGAAATGCAATAGTTTCTCAGGGTCAGATTAGGACACAAATGCAAAATAGTCTTGTGTACCTCCCGCTAGAGAGGAAATGAAGTAGCAAATGAGATTACACCTGGAAAGCGTTGAGCCCCATGCCTGAGAAGTGGCAAACTATGCCCCTGAAATAAATGTTGTATTAATAGCAATGATAGCTAATTAAAATAGCTACATCGAGTGCTGTGTCAGGCACGGTGCTAATCCCTTCGAATGTATTTAACCTTACTCTCCCTCAGTGATCACCCCATTTGACAGATGAAGAAAAGGAGGCACAGAAAAATCCGAGTACCTACTGTAAGAACGGGTACAGTGGTGCAATTAGTGAGGTGTTTCGTTTATCGCTATGGCGACTACACCTAGCCCATTGCCTATGGTATAGATAAAAACCAATCTATCTTTGCGGGATAAATCAGTGATTAGTACGTGCCTTCAAAAAAGGTTTTTATTTTGAAATAATTATAGGCAGGTAGTCGCAAAAATAGTACAGAGAGGTCCCGAGTAGCCGTCCTCCACCTCCTCCCAGTGGGATCATCTTACATAAGCGCAAAACCAGAACATTGACTTCGGTACAATCCACAGACACTTCCCACATTGCAAAGGGCTTTTAACAGAAGCGCTTGGCATTTTGCAAGCTGATGTCGTTACTCCGATTAACAGTCTCAGCTAAAACGGTGCTCTGCGCTTTTTGCACCTGAGGATCGCATTCCGGAGGCTGGCACCCGGCTCCAGTAGACCACCGCCCCCAGGAGCTCCGGCAGCCGCACCCGCGTCTAATGGGTTAACCGGAGGAGCGCTTCCTTGCGCCTGCGCAGGGCGTTTCTTCTCGCCCCGCCCCCGCAGCGCGGTCAGATGACCCGCCCAACCGGCTTCTGCCTATAAAAGGTCGGGTGTTGACGTCAACGTTCTCTTCCGCCGTCGTCGCCGCCATCCTTGGCGCGGCTCGCCCCGCTCGGATCTGCCTGGGAGAATCCACCGCCATCCGCCACCATGGTGAGCAACGCTGTCCGGCTGGTGGCCTGGAACGGCGGCGGGGCCTCCGCGGGACCGGCGCTCCCGGGTCTGGGGCGCCGGGGCCGCCCAGACCTGGAGGAGACATGGCGGCGCCGGCGGGCCTCGGGTCGGGGAAGCGGCCGCCGCCATGTCTGCGCGTCGCGCCGTTCGCCGAGCCCCTTCTGCGCTTCCGGGGGCGCCGCCGCCTCCCGGGACCCCGGGCCCGGCTGGGAGCTGGGGCAGAGTCGGGGCAGGGGGGGGGGGAGGGGGGTATGATGATGTGGCAGATGCTGTAATGGCGGGCGCCGTGTGGAGCGGGGCGAGGGGAGCTGCCTTATGTAACCCGCGGGTCGCGAGCCGGAGTTGGTGTTCCGTCGGGTGTCGCGGGTGGTAGCGAGGGGGGAAAACGGGGGAGCCGAGGACCTCTTGAGAAAGCTCTTCTCGTAAGGCTGTGTGGCGTTGGTCCGGCGTCGTGTCCTCCCCGCGCGTCCAAACTGGGAAAGGCTGACAGGGGAGCGGGGAAACGGAGGCTGGCGCGGCGCTGGGGCTGTGCCAGCTGTCCGCACCCCCGGGGGAGGCGTGGGTGGAAACCTCCTGGGGTGGGTGGTCCCGTCTGACCCCCAGGTGCAGGGGTGACCTTGGGTCTCAAAGACGCCCTTTGGGGGACGCTGGGGAGGACTTCTGCGGTTACAGGGCTGGGGTTCTCGGGGGAGTATTGACTCTCCTGTACGCTTGACGGAGCTGTCGCGGCCCTCGGACAGGTGTATCCCGTCACTTGGGGGCCTTTTCCCCGGCCCTCGATCTGGATTGTTGCTTCTAAGTGACAAGTGGGATCTGGCGCTTCGAGATGGGACAGGTGGCCTCTTTAAGAGGGTGTCGGCAAAGGGCCGTTCGGGTGGTAGCTGGGGCTGTCCCAGGTCCAGGCCACCCCTGGCCGTGGCCTCGCAGTCGATCGATGGAAGTCCCAAGGCCGTCCTGCCTTGGCCTGAGCCTCCCCCTCCCCCCCCCCCCCCCCCCCCCCAGGTGAACTTCACAGTAGATCAGATCCGGGCCATCATGGACAAGAAGGCCAACATCCGAAACATGTCCGTCATCGCCCACGTGGACCACGGCAAGTCCACGCTGACGGACTCGCTGGTGTGCAAGGCTGGTATCATCGCCTCCGCCCGCGCCGGGGAGACCCGCTTCACCGACACCCGGAAGGACGAGCAGGAGCGATGCATCACCATTAAGTCAACGTGAGCCTTGGTGCCCTGTGCCGAGGGGAGGGGAGGTGCTCACCCAGGTCCTGGGCCGGTGGGGGGGCCCAGACAGCAGGCACCAGCTTGTTCCCGAGGCTGCTGGGGGAGGGTTGAACACCCTGGGGGCTGGGTTTTTGAACGACGAGTGAGGGTGGGGTTCGGTGTGGTGAGGGGAAGCTGCTGCCACCAGAGAGGCCCAGGGGTGGTTGGCTGGTGTCGGGGGTGGGGAGTCTTGGGGAGGGAGGGGGCTTGCCCCTGGGCGTCCCCCTTTCCAGGCCAAGGGGCTCTTGGGGCACTGCCTGGAGAAGTCAGGGAGCGTGCTCCTGGGCGGTCAGGATGCCGTCAAACAGCCCCCTTGCGTAGGGCGTCCCCAGTGACTTCTCTAGCCTCGGCCAACCACGGTGACACCCAAGCAAACTGACCGTAACCGCTGCTTGTCTTTCGTCGGTAACTGGCGAGGCTCGCCTGGGTTGTTGGTCCTGAGGCTCCTTTCAGTTGGGAGTGGATGGGGGCAGGGGTGAAAGGTGGTCTGGGGTCACCTGGTCCAGGTTTAGAGTCCAGGGTGTTGAGCCAGGATGAGGGGGCTGGACGGGTGGGCTCCAAGGAGCTGGTCTTTACAGCTGGTACTAGGGAGGTGGGCCTGCTCCGCGGAGGGCGATGGCTTTGGCGAGGGGAGTCTAAAGCCTCCGGGGAGAGGAAAGAAATTTCAGCGTTCTTTCTAGATTTGAACCCCAGTTGCCGGGTGACCCCAGAGTCCCATAGGGATTGAAGAAAGCCCTGCTGACTCTCCTTGCCCACGAAGCTGGGCTTACTCCAGGGGTCACGGGGAGGACAGTGGAGATGAGTCTTTCCTCCGCCCCAACTTGTCCTGATCTCTTCAGGGCTATCTCCCTTTTCTATGAGCTTTCGGAGAACGACTTGAACTTTATCAAGCAGAGCAAGGACGGCTCCGGCTTTCTCATCAACCTCATCGACTCACCTGGGCACGTAGACTTCTCCTCGGAGGTGACCGCCGCCCTCCGTGTCACCGACGGTGCCTTGGTGGTGGTGGACTGTGTGTCTGGTAAGTAGCGGGCTCCCTCACGTGTGCTTCGGGGCGTGGGGCTGTCCTGCCCCCGGCTGACGGAGCCACCTGTCCCCAGGTGTGTGTGTGCAGACGGAGACGGTGCTGCGGCAGGCCATTGCCGAGCGTATCAAGCCGGTGCTGATGATGAACAAGATGGACCGCGCCCTGCTCGAGCTGCAGCTGGAGCCCGAGGAGCTCTACCAGACCTTCCAGCGCATCGTGGAGAACGTCAACGTCATCATCTCCACCTACGGGGAGGGCGAGAGCGGCCCCATGGGCAACATCATGGTATGTCGCTTGCCCGGTGAAACGCAGGGTTCCTCGGCTAGCTCGCCGTCCGCCTCGGTGTTCCCAGTATTTTTATCCCACGTGTTGTTGGGGGAGCCACAGTCCTCTTCATCCTGGAGGGGCTGTGACTGTTCCTGGGCGGGGGGAGGTGCTGGCCCTCCGAAGCACTGTTGTGAGTCTAGGGTCCCCTGGGGATTCTTGGCGGTTCTGAGAGCGGGCTCGCCAGAAACGTTAGGGTGACCGAGAATGGGGTTGGACCGATTTTGAAGCTAACTTCTTTTGGGGAAGCTGTGGGGTAGTTTGCTAGTGGTCCCCCCACCCCCAGGGGAGGAGCAGAGCTGGGTCTTGTCAATGATGACGGAAGTTTCTTCACTTTGACCTGATGGCTATTGAAGAAATCTCATGTCTGAGGCCCACCGCGCCCGGGGACTTTGTTTTCCGTCCGTGTCTGTTTACAGCTTTCTCTCGCCTTTGCCCTTGCAGATCGACCCTGTACTTGGGACCGTGGGCTTTGGGTCGGGACTCCACGGTTGGGCCTTCACCCTGAAGCAGTTTGCAGAGATGTACGTGGCCAAGTTTGCCGCCAAGGGCGAGGGCCAGCTGGGGCCTGCTGAGCGGGCCAAGAAAGTGGAGGACATGATGAAGAAGCTGTGGGGTGACCGGTGAGCGCCACGTGTGAGGAGCAGGGGCGTCTGCAGCATCCCTGCGGTCCTGGGGGGGGGGGTCCACTGGTGGTGGCGGTGGTGGGGAGGCGGCTGAGTGGGCTCCTTCTGCACAACTGATTCCCCGGCCCCTCGGGTCTCTCCTGGTCCTACCACGGTTGGGTTGGGTCTCGTCTGCCAGGTATTTTGATCCAGCGAACGGCAAGTTCAGCAAGTCCGCCACCAGTCCTGATGGCAAGAAGCTGCCACGGACGTTCTGCCAGCTCATCTTGGACCCTATCTTTAAGGTGAGCAGCTGAGCGTTTTGTGGATGTGCATCTCCTGGGCTGTCCGTGGGCCTGTCCCGAGGAGCTGTTCCCTGACCTGCTGTGGTGGGTGACAGGATGCTCTGGGGCTGGGCACAGCCGGGTTGGAGGGCGGCTGCTGGAGGAGGGTGAGGGCACAGTGGTAGAGGTTCGGCCCCTGGGGCCGCACCCTGACAAGCCACCACAGGTTCCTAGGTAGAGGGGAGTCCACCTCCCTGGCTGGGGGTTTAGAGGTAGGGGAGAGGAGACAAGCTTGGGGCTTTGCTGGTTTAGTGAATGGAGCGTGAATTTGAACACGTTCGTGGCGTGTAAGTCAGAGCGGATTTGTGTTTTGTGGCAACGTATTCTGCTTTTCCTGGGACCTGCATTGGGCCAGGCCCTCAGTGCTGGGCTGCGGGGACTTTGCAGCACTGCCCTCACTGTGGGCCGGGGCAGGAAGGAGCTTCAGGCTTCCCAGCATGTTCCCCAACATGCTGTATTGTTTTTGCCACGTTAGGTATTCGTCGCGATCATGAATTTCAAGAAGGAGGAGACTGCAAAGCTGATTGAAAAGCTGGACATCAAGTTGGACAGCGAAGACAAAGACAAAGAAGGCAAGCCGCTTTTGAAGGTGAGTGTGGGCGGCTGCCGGCCCTGCCCCCTAGTCCGTGAGCCACAGCCCCACCACCTGTAGGGTGGACAGGAGACCCGCGGTGTTGGTGTCTCTCTGGGAGGGGCAGCCCAGCACCTGAGCGTATTCTAGAGCCACTTGGAGCTCAGGGTTGTGAGGGCAGGGGGTGTCCCTGAGCCTCCCGTTCCTCCCGTAGGCCGTGATGCGCCGCTGGCTACCTGCTGGGGACGCCCTGCTGCAGATGATCACCATCCACCTGCCTTCCCCCGTGACGGCCCAGAAGTACCGCTGCGAGCTCCTGTACGAGGGGCCCCCGGACGACGAGGCAGCCATGGGTACGTGAGGTTCACCTGCAACCCCCGGGTGGGAGCAGGCTGTGGCCGTGTGGTAGGAAGGTCCCGGTCGCAGGATCCTGGGATGGTGAGGTTTGAGGAAATCACACGCTTCCCTCTGGGGACTCTTTTTTTACACCGCAGGCATCAAAAGCTGTGACCCCAAAGGCCCCCTGATGATGTACATTTCCAAGATGGTGCCGACCTCCGACAAAGGTCGATTCTACGCTTTCGGCCGCGTATTCTCGGGGCTGGTGTCCACTGGCCTAAAGGTCAGGATCATGGGACCCAACTACACACCTGGGAAGAAGGAGGACCTGTACCTGAAGCCCATCCAGAGGTGAGGTGCCTGGCAGTTCTTGGTATGTTCCAGACTGGTCCGTGCCACCCCCCGCCCCTCATGGGTGACAGAAGGTGGTGCGGCCTCAAGAGGGTAAAGGAACCATCAAAGCTGACAGGCTTAGGGAAGCAGTGGGCAGAGCTGTATTCTGACTCAGACACACATGTGCCACAAGTTTGAGGTGGTGGCCAAAGTTTGGTCGCATACCTGGAGGGCCGGCACGGACTCCAGAGGAGGCCCCTGGTGACGGTCTGTCTCCCAGCTCTGCGGTTACGGGTGTTGGGAAGGGCCAGCTCCTCCAGCCCGCCAGCTGCTGGGGCCCCCACACCCTGCCTGCCTCGGGTTCTCAGCTGTCTTTGGTGCTCCTCTCAGCCTTGGGCTGGGTGTAGAGCCCTAAACGGTAGGTAGGAATGAGCACGTTGGTGTGCAAGAGGTCTCAGCGCTGATGTCAACTGTAACTGAAGCCAGGGCTTTGGGTCCCGGCGGGGAATGACACCGCCATTTGAGGCTGGGGGTGGTGCGGCCACAGGATCCGGAAGGAGGGGATCTGGCGCACTGATGATCTGTCTCCCCCAGAACAATCCTGATGATGGGCCGTTACGTGGAGCCCATCGAAGACGTGCCTTGTGGGAACATCGTGGGCCTGGTGGGCGTGGACCAGTTCCTGGTGAAGACTGGCACCATCACCACCTTCGAGCATGCCCACAACATGCGGGTGATGAAGTTCAGCGTGAGCCCCGTTGTCCGGGTCGCCGTGGAAGCCAAGAATCCGGCCGACCTGCCCAAGCTAGTGGAGGGCTTGAAACGCCTGGCCAAGTCGGACCCCATGGTGCAGGTGGGTGGGTGCCCTGGCCGGGGCCGCGCTCCTCCGGGGGTGGTCAGTTCGCGGTTTACCTGTGGCGGAGCCAAACGCCGAGCCGGGGACTGGCGAATACTCGGAAGGTCAGGTGTGTGCACACACCTCGCCTGCCGAGCTGCCGTGCAGCAGGGTTGGTTTCTCGTTGGGGGTCCCCGCTCTTTTCCGTAGGCTGCTTAGAAGCTCTCTGGCTTGGCCGTGCAGCAGGCCATTGGGGAAGGTTCACGCTGGGAACAGCAAAAGCACCTGGGAGCTCTTGCTTCCCGTGAGCCTGGAGTTCCCTGAAAACCCCGGGCCCAGGAGGCCGCCTTCTCCAGCTAGAGGGCTTCTGGAGCCTGCTTTCCACCTGTCGGTCTGGAACTTCCTGGGTTCCGAGTGTCCTGGGGTCAGGGCCGGGGGCTGACCCTCCCTCCATCCATTGTAGTGCATCATCGAGGAGTCAGGGGAGCACATCATCGCGGGGGCTGGCGAGCTGCACCTAGAGATCTGTCTGAAGGACCTGGAGGAGGACCACGCGTGCATTCCCATCAAGGTGAGGCTTGGCCCCGCCCCGGGCTCACCTGGCCCGAGGCCTGCTGTCCCCAGTACACGGCAGGCAAGCAGAGGTTGCCGAGTCCAGGGTTCAGGCTCCACTCTGCAGGGTCCTCCGTCCTCTTCCCTTGACGTGTTTCTGGCAGAGAAGTTGTGCAGTTAGGAAACCGGTAGCATACGTTTGCTGTCCAAGTCTTACGTTGGAGCGTGAGGGTTCTGCTTTTTAAAAGCTGTTTCTAACTGGAGATCCTGAAGGTGGCAGACGGTTAGGTTACCGTGGTCAACCTGGCTTCTGGGTGCTCTGGTTTTCATTTCCTGCTTTGGCAAGGAACTGAACTTGGATCTGTGTGTGTGTTACACTCAGTCCTATCGGGAGGAGCCTCTGAACGTGTTTCTGGGGCGGTCACTGATTCCCGGGGCTGGCCTGACCTTCTCACGACTTTTGCAGAAATCCGACCCTGTGGTGTCCTATCGGGAGACGGTCAGCGAGGAGTCGAACGTGCTCTGCCTGTCCAAGTCCCCGAACAAGCACAACCGGCTGTACATGAAGGCGCGGCCTTTCCCCGACGGCCTGGCCGAGGACATTGACAAGGGCGAGGTGTCCGCCCGCCAGGAGCTCAAGCAGCGGGCCCGCTATCTGGCCGAGAAGTACGAGTGGGACGTGGCAGAGGCCCGCAAGATCTGGTGCTTTGGGCCCGACGGCACCGGCCCCAACGTCCTCACCGACATCACCAAGGGTGTGCAGTACCTCAACGAGATCAAGGACAGCGTGGTAGCTGGCTTCCAGTGGGCCACCAAAGAGGTGAGGGGGCCACTCGAGAGTCCAGCTCACGATGGATCAGTTACCTGTGGGGTTCTCGGACAGGCAGGAGACTCTCACCTGCTGGGGGAGTGGGGGCCGTGTTCCGTGAGGGTGAAGGGCTCAGGGTGTTGCATTCTGGGAAGAGCGTCCTAGGGAGGCTGAGTTGGGTAGGACGTGACACTTTGGTCTTGGGGGGCCCTGGGGGCCTTGGCGTAGAGCTGTATTACCTTTTCTGGAGGAGAAGGCTGCAGCGGGCCCAGGACCTTGATGGCGGTCACGCCCTTTTGCGCAGGGAGCCCTGTGCGAGGAGAACATGCGGGGCGTGCGCTTCGACGTCCACGACGTGACCTTGCACGCGGACGCCATCCACCGCGGCGGCGGCCAGATCATCCCCACTGCCCGGCGCTGTCTCTATGCCAGTGTGTTGACCGCCCAGCCCCGTCTCATGGAGCCGATCTACCTTGTGGAGATTCAGGTAGGGGGGCCTGGGCCTTCGACTGTTGTTGGATCTTGTCTTGCTCGACAGCTGCTAAAAACCGTCCTTTCCTGACAGTGTCCAGAGCAAGTGGTTGGTGGCATCTATGGTGTGCTGAACAGAAAGCGGGGTCACGTCTTCGAGGAGTCCCAGGTGGCCGGCACCCCCATGTTTGTCGTGAAGGCCTACCTGCCTGTGAACGAGTCCTTCGGTAAGTGCCGGCCCAGTGCAGCCTCACCAGCTGCCGGGGGGGGGGGGGGGGGGGGGGGCTGGCCGGTTCCGGGCAGCCTGGTCGAGGGCGTGGCCGGTTTTGCCTCCAGCAAGGCCTAGAGCCGGTCCGAGGAGACACTGATGGAGTCTGCAAACTACTGCCCGTCAGAGGTGGGCCCGGCACGGTTGTGGGGGATCACGTGGTCTGCTCATCACGTGGACATGGTGAATTTGCAGGGGGAGGCGACTTGGGTGTGTAACCTGGCACCAAGATGGAAGCCAGCAGCAAGTAGCTCGGGTTCGTACTGTGGGTGGGCAGAGGGAGGCCCCCGAGTGGCCAGCTCTGTGTCCCTTACTAACGAGCGATCTGGGTGCAGGGCCCAGGGGAGATACAGGGTAGCGTTAACGTTAGCGTGACTCGGTCGGGGTGACCGGGCTCTGATCTCCACGTGCCCAGTGTCGTCTCCTGGGCGTTGCCACGGTGGCAGCAGGAGCCAGGTCTCCCGAGCCCGCCAGTGAGCCCTGTCCCTTCCCGCAGGCTTCACTGCTGACCTGAGGTCCAACACCGGTGGCCAGGCCTTCCCCCAGTGCGTCTTCGACCACTGGCAGATCCTGCCCGGGGATCCCTTCGACAACACCAGCCGCCCCAGCCAGGTGGTAGCCGAAACACGCAAGCGCAAGGGCCTGAAGGAAGGCATCCCAGCCCTGGACAACTTCCTGGACAAGTTGTAGGCCGCCCTCCCTGCAGCCCGCCCTCCCGGCTGGGACTCCGCACAGCCCCTGCACCCGGCTGGTGATCGACCACGTAAGCCCTTGCGTTCTCCATGACACCTCGAGACTGTCCACAGTGACGCTCCGCCTGACGGGTTCTGGGGCCCACTCTGTGCCATCACTCAACGTGAACACTCGATGCCGTTTCTTTCGATATTTATTTCAAGATAGCAGAGGCAACAGAAGTGCCCTGGCAGCAGGGACTTATTTGGCCGGTGGGGGTGGGGGAGGCGGGATGGGACACTCAACAGTTTTTTTTTTTCCATTTCAGAAACTCAAATGTCCAAAAAAAAAAAAAAAAACAAAAAAACAAACAAACGCATTAAGAGGTTTATTTGGGTAAATGGCCCGTAGTGGATTTTCCCCCAGAAAGGGGGAAGGAACAAGCGGGTAGACCTGTATCTTTGGACAGAAGCTAGAAGGCAGGAAACTTTGTGCAGTGTCACCGTGAGCACCCCCAGCTGTATTAGTGCCATTGGAATAATAAATTTGATATGGTGGTGACTGTGTGTGTGTCCACGTGGTTCCTTGTCCGGTCAGCCCGCGGCGGGCTCCCAAGCGCTGCCACACAGAAGGCTGGACCTGACCTTGAAGTACCCTTTCAGATCCCAGGCCCAGGTACCGGGCCCATCTAGCAGTCGCACAGGGCTCCCATCTGTCACATCTGTTGTGCAGTGGGACACGCCATGATGGTGGAGCCTCACACCTACCCCGTGCAGGGGGACAGCCGCCCACCATGGCCCCCGCCTGCTGGGCGCTTGAAATGAGCCCTGACTCGGTGACCTTGTAAATCCACTGCTGTGGTCTGATGGGACCGGAGCTGCCTTCTCCATCGTGGTCGGCTCGGACGTGACTGCAGCGAGGGGACACCACAGAACGGTCTGCCGCCAGGTCGCTTGTCTTGTCCAGCTGGATGGCTGTTCAGAAAAAGTAATATTGGGCATTAGACTTTTAACCTTAAACATGAAATCTTAGGCAGCGTAGGACTAAGATCTTCCTACTAACCAGTGGCTCTTGCCTAAGGAACATCCGGGATACATTGTTTCAACAGTGACGCTGCCCTGTGGGGAGCCGCTGTGGAAGTTCGGGAGGTATTCTGGGTCACCAGTGTAGGGGACCCCATCAGCATTTAGAAGGAGCCTGGGATGATGGATGTCAGGACTGCATGGGACAGCACCGCACGTGTGAGTTGTCTGGTTCAGTCTCGGACCCCAACACCTTCCAACAGCAAAGGTCATTCACATTGGGAAACGTTACTTCAAAACAATGTGCTTGACATGCACGCGAGTATTTTGTGCAGTTTTATAAGCTACGCTTGTTTTTGAATAGTTTTATACTTACAGAAAAGTTTGCAAAGATGTTACAGAAATGTGCTAAGTGACCAGTGGTGGTCTTGGTTTTCCGTGGAAGTTTTCTACGCTGTTTCAGGGTCCGACCCGGGATGCCACGTGGCATTTAGTTTTGCACATATTTAATATCCAGTAATTTTGTCAAAGACACCACTGTCGTAAATAGAAACTTGAAGTGTGTTTTAAGTTTAAACCGACTATAAATTCATACGCCACCTGTGGTCCTTGGCTCGCTAATCCTGCACCTCTGTCCGCGTGCATTTTCTGTCAAATGTGAAATTCCACTTGCAGGGGCAGACCTGGCAACATGAGGTCTGTAATCAACACCCAAGCATTGACGTGTCGCAAGTGGGTGTCTGTGTGTCTGTGTGTGTTGTTCGCTGTTTTCATCGTACTGATATTGTGTGATTCTTCTGGCCGCTCCAGGTCAGGACTGAGGCCCCCCCCCCCC
>NC_064816.1:2680869-2773066 GCF_023721935.1 Panthera uncia | reverse complement strand
CCCCCCCCCCCCCCCCCGCCAGGCGCCCCAACCGGGGGTAATTCTTAAAGAGTAATTACAGTGTGGTATCTGGAACCACGGTAAGGAGCTTTTCATACTGTTCCGCTAAACACCACTGGCCCATCTTGCGCTTTGAAAGTGTCCTTTCCCCTCTGCACGATTTCATGACCTCATGGCTTGGTTACTGGGAAATAATAGCATATACCAAGTTGGCTGCTCTAACAGCTGTTGGCACATTTCACTAAAGAATATCGAAAGGTCACGTTCGTTAACCGCGATTTCATCAGAGAAGTGCTGGCTATCAGGAAACGGTCAAGCAAGTTTTGAGATTTTTAATTTTTTGCTTAAAAGCTCGAATTTACCATTGGCAACAAATACGGTCACTTGTTTCCTTTAAAGTGACGGTTTTGGTTTAAGTTTGGAGAATCCCAAGTGGGCTCTGCACTGCCAGCATGGAGTCCCGACATGGTGCTTAGACCCTCGAACCATGAGGTCGTGACCTGAGCCGAAATCAAGAGTGACTTTAAAAAAACAATTTTTTTTAACATTTATTTACTTATTATTTATTATTTTTTTAATGTTTATTTTTGAGAGAAAAAGAGTGCAAGTTGGGGACGGGCAGAGAGAGAGGGAGACACAGAATGAATCCAAAGCAGGCTCCAGGCTCTGAGCTAATAGCACAAGAGCCTGACGCGGGGCTCAAACCCACAAACTGAGATGATGAGATGAGCTGAAGTCAGACGCTTAACCAACTGAGCCACCCAGGCGCCCCGCCCCCCCCCCCCCCCGTTTTTTGTTTTTTGTTTTTTTGTTTTTTTTTTTAACATTTATTTTTGAGATAGAGCTTGAGCAGGGCAGGGTCCAAGAGAGAGGGAGACACAAGATCTGAAACAGTTCCGGGCTCCCGAGCGGTCAGCACAGAGCCTGACATGGGGCTCAAACTCACGAATTGTGAGATCATGACCTGAGCTGAAGTCGGATGCTTCACCGACTGAGCCACCCAGGTGCCCCAGAGACGTTTGATTTGTTCATTTGTGAGAAAATGTCTGCCACGTGCCCAAGTCTAATTTCCTATAGCTTGTCAGGCCTTTTTTTTCACCCCAAGAAAAATGATGTCCCAACTCCTAAGTATGGGCTTTGCATAAGTAACTTACAAAGAAGGCAGTGTGGGAAAGGGAGAAAGAAGAACGTGTTCTGGAGCAACCTGACAGACACTACCTAGAACCAGGTCAACATCAACAGTGATGTCCTGTTGGTATTCTGGAGCCTTGTCAAGGTGTCATGGGAAGGGCACTTGACCTCTGTGGTCTTCCTCCCTAAGACCCATCACCCCAGTGTCCGAAAACCACACCAGACAAATTCAGTTGAGGGACGTTCTACAAAATACCTGACCGGTACTCCTTGAAACTGCCACCAAAGTCCTCAAAAAAGGAAAGTGTGAGAAGCTCACAGCCAGAGGACTCTAAGAACTAAATATCACGGGGGGTCCTGGATGGGATTCTGAGGCAGAGAAAGGACATTAGGGAAAGCAAATCTGAATAAAGTGTGGACTTGGTTAGGATAATGTGTTACTGTTGGTTCTCCAGCGGTGACAAGTGTACCAGACTAATGTAAGATGTAACGATTCAATCAGGAGACGATGGTAATGGCCTGAGGTCAGGGTGGTTGGGGAAAGTCGAAAGACGGGGTCTTTTGTCAGGTGGCATCTGCAGTGGTTCAGCAGTGGCTTTGGGTTCGGGTCTTTCCGGGAATGAATCTCAGCTATGCCGTCTACTGGCTGTTTGACTTTGGGTGGGTTACTTAACCTCTCTGGGTCTCAGCTTCCCCATCTGTAGAACGGGAGAAACAGTAACATAGTTTGGTACGTACTAACTAGCTGTTGTAGCACCTATCGGGAAACCATGGGAGTCAAGGATCAAGCACGACAGGGGACACCGGACTGGCCTCATTTGCATTTTTGTGTATTTGGAATGGGGGTAACATTTCACAGAGGAGGAAGCTGCGACTCAGGGACTAAAGCGGCCGCGAGCGGCCAGGCGGGAGCTGGGCTTTGCGTTCGCGTATCTTGTGCTCAAGGAAGGGCAGGAAGAGGGACGCAGGATTTCAGCACCGCAACTCTCAGCTTCAGGACCCGGGTCAGAGGACAGCGGGTGGGGCAGCCCGGGGGCCGGAAGTCGGCCTTCCGACTTCCTAAGTGTGACCGACGTCAGTTGCAGCCAATGTGCTGCGTGACGACGAGCCTGGCGGCCAGTGGCGAGGCGGCATCCGGGTTCGGGGGCCCGAACGCCAGCGGGCGGGGCCTGGGAGGCAGCGGGTGGGGCGGGACGTCACGAGCGGCGGGCGCGCTGACCAATGGGCGGCGGGCCCCGCCTCCCGAGGGCGGGCCCCGGCGGGCGCGGTGACGTCACGCAGGTCGGCGCGTCCCGGCGGCCGCGGTGGCTGGGCTGGAGAGGGCGGCGGTGGCCAGCGCGGCAGAGGGCCGGCCCGGGGCGCGGAGCCGCGGAGGGTGCGGAGCGGGCGCGGCCCGTGGCCGGCGGGCTGGGGAGGCCGAGGCGGCGCTTCGGGGGCCATTGGGGGGACGTCTGGAGACCCCTGGGATAAGCGGGCCGGGGAAAGGACTGGGTCCGGGCTCGCGAGGGGCGTGGCGGCCTGGGGGACGCCGGAGCGGGGTCGTTGGGGCTGGGAGAGACCTTGGAGGGGCCTGCCCTAGAGCGTGTGCGAAGGTTGGGGGAGAGGACAACGGAGGAGACTCTCAGATGTGGCCGGGGAGACGGGCTGGGGAGCCTCTGGTACCTGGAGGGATGCCTGGGAGGAGCGGGGAAGAGTCAGTCTCCTTGGGGCGGTGGACGTCAGCGGGAGGCAAGGACGGGCAGGGACCTTGCAGGGGCTTGGAAGCCATTGTTCAGTTCCTGAGGAATTCAGGATTGGGGGGAAGCACACGGCCTCGCAAGGTCTTAGGAGATCTGGGGCGGTCAGGGGGCTTGTGGGGGGAATGGGTGAGGCCGAGGAGGGGATAACGTGGCTGATGGGCAGGGAGGTGGGTGTCGGGACTGGAGCACCTTAGCAAATTGGGTAGGAGTGAGGGAGCCCCTGGCTTTGGGGGTGTGACGAGTGTGGGGGAACTTGCAGGAGCGTAGGGGTGGGCTTTGGCTGAGCAGGTTGGGAGAAACCTAGGAAGGAGAGGCAGACAAAGGCTGGGGCAGTGTGTGGGGAGCCAGAGGTCTGGGTCTGGCGGAGTTACGGGGCCAAGGTGGCACGGTGGGGTTGCCACCCTTTTGGGGGGTGGGGTGTGTAAGTGCGCGAACACAGGAAAGTACCCCGCCCGCCACATGCACGTGCCTTCTGTGAGGAGCGTGGAACTTATCTTGGGGAGTGGGTGGGGGGCAGGTTGTTCTTCCCTAGGAGAAATGGCTGGCATCTCACGTCTTCCCTATTGCCCTGTCTCCTCCAGGGTCACAGCTAAGGGACTCCCTGAGACCGTGTCTCCGGCCTTTCACTGGAGGGGAAGGCACCGGAAGGCCGACCGGCCACCATGTCAACATTCAGGCAGGAAGATGTGGAGGACTACTATGAGATGGGGGAGGAGCTGGGCAGGTGAGCTCTGCGCGGGCCTCGGGGGCGGGAGGGAGGCGTTGCGGGGTTTTCTGGATGGCGTCTCCCCTCCTGTCCTCTTTCCTACCCTCCAAGAGGGGATGAGTCAGTGCCGTGTGCTGGTGGAAGGAATTTAGGCTCTGGGGTCGGGCGGCCCCGTCCGCAAATTCTTTCTCTGACATTCTCTGTGCCTTTCCCTTGGGGAAAAATATCATCAAGCACATGAAGCCCCTAACAGAGTGCCTGCCATGTGGCGTGAGAGAGAGCGGTAGGTGGTAAAGGTCTGTCCCTCTGTTTAATCCTTTCTTGAGGGAGGGGACTGATTCCCTTGCACGTTTCCAGGAGAGGCCCCCTGTCTGGGCCCACATCCCTGCCAGTTGGTTAGCATTCTTGTGGGAAAGAGAGGAGGTTTCCCGTTCCAGCCAGGCAGCTGATTTCCTGTCCCCCGGGAGCACCCCTGCCTTGGACTAGCCAGACATCATCCTTTTTTTTTTTCTTGCCGGAGCCTCAGACCTTATTTGGTGAGTTCGCTGCTGACCAGCCCTATGATGTCACCAAAAGGGAATGTAAATAACTGAGCCGTGCATCAGGCCTTGGCTGAAAAAGTATTTCAGGCCCGTTTGGGATTCTGAAATCCCTCCTTTAGGAATTTCCTTAACAGAGTGGTAGAGAACAGAGCTCCCCCCCTCCTCCCCCAAACCTCATTCTTGTTGAAAATGTGTTAGGACCTCCTCCCGAGGGTGGCTCGGCAGAAGTCCGAAGGAAATACGAAGGAAATATACACGTCCTGTGTATATTCCCCTTAATCCACTAGTTGCTCTGTTGGGAATTGATTCAGTGGGAATGTGTACGCGTGCAGACCCCGTGGCCTGAGAACAGGGAGAGTTGCTGTAGGGATTTATATGGACAAAGGACGGGGAGCCTCTTCAGTGGCTGCCACGGAACCACCGCCCCCGTAGATGGAATATTATGTAGCCGTTAACAAAGAGCCAGGCAGGGGCGTCAGGGCGGCTCTGTCGGTTAAGCCTCCGACTTCAGCTCAGGTCATGATCTCGCAGTGTGTGGGTTCGAGCCCCGCGTCGGGCTTTCTGCTGACAGCTCAAAGCCTGGAGCCTGCTTCGGATTCTGTGTCTCCCTCTGTCTCTGCCCTTCCCCAGCTTGTACTCTGTCTCTCTCTCTCAAAAATAAATAAAAACATTAAAAAAAAATTAGAACAAGAAAAAAGAAAAAAGAGCCAGGCAACCTGTATAATGTTCGCCACGTAGGAAGTATATTGAAATTTGGTAGTGGCTGTGTCAATTTTAATAATTTTAATACATTTTATTTAAGCCGATAGATCGAAGTATGACCTTTTTGCTTGTGCGGTAAAAATTACGAAGGAAAAATTCTACCGCTGTTTTTCTATGAAGCCTTTGAAATCTGGTGTGTTTCTAGAAGCTGACAACACATCTCAGTTTTTCGTTTTTTAAAAAATATTTATTTATTTACTTTGGGGGAGGGAGGGAGGGAGGGGCAGAGAGAAGGAGAGACAGAATCCCAAGCAGGCGCCACGCTGTTAGCACAGAACTGGGGCAGGACACGGGGCTCGATGTCACAAACCGGGAGATTGTGACCTGAGCCAAAATCAAGAGTCGGAACTTCAACCGACTGAGCCACCCCCGGTCCTCCACATCTCCGTTTGGACCGGCTTGGCGGGCCACCGTGTGGCCGATGGCTGTCATCTGGGACAGCGCCGCTATATGTAACGATCCAGAAGGTGCTTGGAGATAACATGAAATGAGGAATTAGGCACCGGATGCCGCACAGGCTGTGGTGCAGTTTGTATAAATTATAGATGTCGCTCACAAGGGGGGCGTGGTCGTCATCCCCACTGTATGAGGAAGCGGGGGCTGAGAGGAGGGAAGCAGCTTGCCCAAGGCCATGCGGACCGCGAGTGGCCAGGTGGGCTTCGGGTCTGGAGACCAGGCCCTGCAAAGGCCAGGCGGGCTGGAACCAGAGGCGGGCATTTATTTGGCTTCCACCTGCCCACCCTGGGACGGGCCCATTAGGTGTCCCAGCGACTTGTGGCCCTGCACATTGGAAAGAGTGTGCGTCCTTGTGCCCCAGACAGCATCCTGTCCCCTGCTCGGTTGGCACCCCTGAAGGCGGGGCCCGCAGCCCAGCTCTGTCTCCCCCGGTGTCACCGCTAACCGTCTTGGCAAATTAGCTGCTGGGCCTCGCCGTGCTGACGAGGATCATGAGTAAAGCAGGGCCACGTTTTCTTGTCCCAGGGGCCATGGGGACAAATGACCCAGAAGCAAGTTTGTATGTGTGTGTGTCTTTGGGAGGGGTCGGGGGATTCTTTCTTCCTAGCTGGAGTTCACGTTGATGGTCTCGAGAAATGACTTAGTCTGTGGGTCGACAGGTGTGGACTTCGCTCTGGCTTCTGCCTCGTAGAGTGGCGTTTGTGCCCGTATCGGCTCGCGCGGCCCGGTAGTGTGACTGGGGGCAGCAGGCAGTCGTGCTTTCCTAGCGCTAGAGGCGGGGAGTCTGAAGATCAAGGCGTCGGCAGGGCTGGTTCCTCCTGAGCTGTGTCTCCTGGGCGTGCAGACGACCACCGTCTCCCTATGGCCTCACAGGGCTGTGCGTCTGTCTGTGCATCTGTGTCCTACTCCCCTCTTACAGGGACACTGGTCAGATTGGATTCAGGTCCACTCCTGTGAGCTCATTTTTTTTTGTTTGTTTGTTTTAAATGTTTATTTCTGAGAGAGAAAGAGAGACACAGAGCGCAAGTGGGGGAGGGGCAGAGAGAGAGGGAGACAGAATCCGAAGCAGGCTCCAGGCTCCGAGCTGTCAGCACAGAGCCCGCCGCGGGGCTCGAACTCACGGACTGTAAGATCACGACCTGAGCCGAAGTTGGATACTCAATCGACTGAGCCCCCAGGCGCCCCCACTGTGAGCTCATTTTAATTTAACCACCTCTTTAGAAAGGCCCTGTCTCTGGATAGTCCCATTCTGACGTGCTGGGGGTTAGGGCTGACACATGGGCTTTTGGGGGACACGGTTCACCCTTTAGTAGTGTCTTTCTTCCTGTTCCCATGAGCTCTGCCTGACTCGTCTCCATTTGTTGGCTCCGCTTAGATACAGCAGGGGAAGGGCGCCTGGATGGCACAGCCAGTTAAGCATCCAACTCGGTTTTGGCTCATGATCTCACGGTTCGTGGGTTCGAGCCCTGCATCATGCTCTGTGCTGCCACATGGGGCCTGCTTGGGATTGTCTGTCTGTCTGCCTGTCCCTCCTCCCCACCCCTTCCCCGCTCACACACACTCTTTCTCTCTTAAAATGAACTTAAAAAAAAAAAAGCAAAGCAGGGAAAAAACAATCCTTGTATTTGAAAATGAGGCCACAGGTCCAGCACTTAGCACAACGCTACGTGGTGCATGTTGGGCATCTGATGTCATTACCATGGGGGAGTTGTGGTGGGACGGGAGGTGGGCCTGGAGGAATTAGCTGGGCGGGTGCAGGCAGTGGAGAGGGGCAGGCGTTTCGGGTGGGGGGAGTGTTAGTGGAGACGTGGGGGGGGGGGCAGGAGCATAATGTCCCAAGGGACTGCTGTGGCAGATCAGGGGGCACGGGGCGAGGCCTGATCAGGAACGCTTTGCCTTTCTCGGCTGACCCGTGCACTTGGCTCTCAGATCAGTGCTTAAGTCTCCCGTCAGCACTGTAACAACTCACCGTGATTCAGTGGCCTAGAAGTGGCCTGGAAGTCAGGAGTCTAAAACGGGCCTGGTACCCCCCGGGGCCCCAGGGAGACCCCTCTCCGGCCTTTTCCGGCTTCCAGCGATGCCACAGCCTTGGCTCTCGGCCGCTCCTCCGTCCTCAGTGGCCAGCAGTGTGGGGTCCACCCGTCTCTCTGCCTTCTTCCTGTGAGGACCTCTTGAGGACGCTGGGCCCCCCCCCGGGCACCGAGGGTCACCCCCAGGGTCTCAGGGGCCTTGGCTTGCTCCCTCCTGCAAGGTCCCTTTTGTCGTGAGAGTGCTGTATTTACAGGTTCTGGGGATTTGGACGGGGGTGTCTTTGGAGGGACTGTCGTTCAGCCCGCCGTGTCAGTATTAATTTTGCGCCTCCCACTGACCCACCTTGAACTTCACCCATCTTCCAAGTGTGTGTGCGTAGAGCACATCTGTGACGCCACCGTGGGTAGGTCCGCTTACCGGACAGCCCCGGTTGGGTCCCTCGGTCTTTTTGAGGTCCGTGTTGGCTTGGCAAAGGCGCCCCAACCTCTGTCTGTTCCCAGGGTCGTTCTGGCCGGCCTGCCCTCCCGCTGCCGTTGCCAGCTTCAGAGGGCCTGGCCGCCCCCGTCTCTGCCCTTCCTTCCTCTGCACTCTCTCCCTCATCTCCCCGAGATCTCATGTAGCCTGTTTTCTCTCGAGCCCTGGAGGTGCCGTGAAGTTTTCTGTCTGGAACGTGTACTTTCTGTCTTGGAATTGGTCCCCGCTGACGTGGACTCAGCAAACTGTGGCCTTCGGGCCAAATCCGGCCCAGCCTAGTGTGGTCCTGCCTGCCTGGGAGCCTGGAATGGTTCTTTATTTTTTTTTGAAAGGTTGTAAAAACACGCAAGAATTATGACAGAAACCACATGGCCCGTAAGGCTAAAAATATTTGCTGTCTGGCCTTTTTCAGTCAGCTCTTGAGTTAAAGTAAGTTCATGTAACTAAGTTCCTGGATAGCAGAATAATTTGGACGTTGGACAGCTCCCCAGAGTGCCCCGAATAGGCTTTCTGTCTCTCTTTTCGTAGCGGCTGTCTTGAGATGTAATTCACATACTGTGCAGTTCACCCCTTTCAAGTGTGCAAGTGAGTGGTCGTCGGTGTATTCACCGGGTTTTGCAGCCATCTCTCCAAGTAATTCCAGAACATTCCATCACCCTAAAAAGAAGCCCCGTCCCCATCAGCAGTCACTCCCGCCCCCGGCCCCCACGAGCCCCCTCCCCGTCTGTGGAGGAGCCTGTTCTGGGCGTTTCACACCCGCGGACTCACAGCCCCGCGTGGCCTCTCGTGTCCGGTTCCCTCCCTGAGCGTCGCGTGTTCGGGGTCCGTCCGCGGGGCGGCGGGGGCGGGCGCCTCGCTCCTGCTGGTGGCGGAGGGACTTGTGCCTGTGTGGTGGACACGTTGTGTGTCCATTCATCTGCCGATGGACACAGGTTGTGTCCCCCTTTAGGCTCTCGTGAATCCTGCTGACGTAGGGTTTGTGTTCACGCTTCTCTGTGGATTCGTGTTGTCCTTCCTCCTGGGGGGACACCTGGGGCGGGATTGCCGAGGCGCCTGGAACCGGTGCTTAACCTCTCGGGGAACCGCCAGCCTGTTTCTGTGGGCGCGGGCTCCAGTCCCTCGTCCTCTCTTTGTCAGCTTGAAAATGGGTGCGTGCCTTTTACTTGGCCGGTTGTGTAAGAAGCTCCTTCAAAGTCAATGGCTTATTTCTTTTCTCTTAGATTTTTAAACACGATGAAATAGGCTGGAAAGTCGAGTTTGTATAGAATTGTGTCACTTAAAAGTAAAGACCCCCTCTTGGCTGCCCCAGCCCTCTGCCCCCCTGAGACACAGGTGGCGTATAGGGTGGTGAGTGATGGGTGCGAGCCCCTGGCCTCCTGCCCACGCGGAAGTACCTGTGCGCGTCCAAGCGGTACGGGCTCCCCGAGCGGGTCCTCAGTGTGTCTCCTGTCACCCGCTTTCTCCTGGCCCCACGGTGGACTCCAGCTCCCTTCCGTAAACCCCGAGCTGTGTCCCTTTCCTTCTGTGGCACACAGATGCCACGCAGCCACCAGATTGCACCTGCTGTGTGGACTCCCGGAGGGGCGGGGCTGGGAGGTGCAGTCCCAGAAGGTTCTGGAAAGCTGCAACCTTCCCGCTCCCCCGCCCCCCGGCCCTCGCGGGGTCCCGCTCACTCCGCTGTCCCCGCAGCGGCCAGTTTGCCATTGTGCGGAAATGCCGGCAGAAGGGCACCGGGAAGGAGTACGCGGCCAAGTTCATCAAGAAGCGTCGCCTGTCGTCCAGCCGGCGGGGGGTCAGCCGGGAGGAGATCGAGCGGGAGGTGAACATCCTGCGGGAGATCCGGCACCCCAACATCATCACGCTGCACGACATCTTCGAGAACAAGACGGACGTGGTGCTCATCCTGGAGCTGGTCTCGGGCGGGGAGCTCTTCGACTTCCTGGCGGAGAAGGAGTCGCTGACGGAGGACGAGGCCACCCAGTTCCTCAAGCAGATCCTGGACGGCGTCCACTACCTGCACTCGAAGCGCATCGCCCACTTCGACCTCAAGGTGAGCCGAGCGGGGGCCCGGCCGGGGCGGGTGACCTGGGGCGTGGGGGCAGCGAGGGGCTCCGGCTCGGAGCGCGCCCGCGGGCTGCTGCTGCCGGGGGTGGGGGGGACGCAGACCGCCTCGGCCTGGGCCCGGTGGGGGTGCGGGGCCGGCTGGGCAGCGGCGTCCTCCTTCGCCCGCAGCCAGAGAACATCATGCTGCTGGACAAGAACGTGCCCAACCCACGCATCAAGCTCATCGACTTCGGCATCGCCCACAAGATCGAGGCGGGGAACGAGTTCAAGAACATCTTCGGCACCCCCGAGTTCGTGGGTACGGCTCTGTGCGGCGCCTCGGGCCTGGGTCCCGCCCTCGGGTGTCCTCTCCCGAGCCCTGGTGTCCGGCCTCCTGCCCCTCCCCTCCCCCCCGCCAGGCGGTCCCTGCAGGCGGGCTGTGCCACCCGCTCCCCGTGGCCGCGTCCCCGGGGCTGCCTCAGGTGCACCCGGCGTCCGACCCCATGCCGTCTGTCTCCCCATCCCCGCAGCTCCCGAGATCGTCAACTACGAGCCCCTGGGTCTGGAGGCAGACATGTGGTGAGTGGCGGGGGATTGGGGTGGGGGTGGGGGGCTGGCCCACGCCTCCGGGACGAAGCACCCGAACCCCCCCAGCCATCCGTGAGCACTGCCAGGCCACAGCCGCAGGCGGGGATGGGGCCCATCTGCTGGGTGTGGGCAGGACAGACCGTCGACTTAGAACGGGGCTCGGCAAACGATGGCCCGGCGGCCAGAGCGGGTCTGTGGGTCCCGAGTGGTCTTCTTGTGTTTAAGGCGTTGTTAAAAATGAAACAGGCAGCAGAGACTGGGAGCCTCAAAGCCCGAAACGTTGGTTGTCTCACTCTTCGTGGAGCTTGTCAACCCGCCTTCGAGCCCACATCTGCACCCCCCCCAGCCCCCCCAATTTGAGCCTTGGCAGGTGGTGTGGGCAGATGAGCTCATATCTCGCCCTGAGACGCCAGGGCGGGAGAGACAGAGGCCCTCGGTGGAGGCCTTGCAGACCCTGAAGGAGAGGGGGCCGTGGGCTTCTGGATCCCCAGCCGTTGAGAGATTCTGGGAATTGGGGTGCTGACCGCCGCCACTGAGCTGACTGTCCTTCTCGTGTGTTCTCTCCAGGAGCATTGGCGTCATCACCTACATCCTGTGAGTGCCTGCTTGGGGCCTCCTGCTTCTCCTGGGGCCCTGCTGGGGCAGGATGCTGGGTGGCTGGGTGGGTAAATGAATTTGTGCAGGAGGGAAAGGTGTGCGTTCAGAAGGCCCACACCCCCTGGCGCAGGGCCGAGTGGGGACCGCGTGTGTCCTCCCTCCCTGCTGGCCAGCAGCCCGGCCCGGCCTCACTCCCTGGGTGCCGCGTTTGGATTGTTCCTCGCCTCCACCCCTGCGCCAGGCAGGCTCCCCCTGCGTTTTCCTCCCTCGTCAGGTGGCACAGCGATCCACCCTGACGGTGCCTTGTGATGGGTCTTTTCATAGTTTTAGGTTCTTAAGTATTGAAGAAAGGCTAGACTTTCAAAACAGCTACGAAACCAGTGCGGTTTCTGTGCCCCTCACCCGTCTTCCCATGACGCTGGCATCTTTTTGTCGTCGTCGTCGTTAAGTTTACTCGGAGGGAGGGAGAGAGCGCGCGAGCACCTGAGGGGCAGGGAGAGACAGGGAGAGAGGATCCCGAGTTCCACCGGTCGGTGCAGAGCCCCCACCCAAGGCTCCGTCTCACGACGGTGAGATCGTGACCTGAGCTGAAATCAAGAGTCAGACGCCTGACTGACCGAGCCCCCCGGGTGCCCCCAGATGAGTACTCCTCCCTGTCCGTCACAGTGCCGCGTGCCCAGAGCCCCAGGGGGCGGGGGTGTGGCCCCCCCAGCGCGGCTCATCAGGAAGGCCCACGATGTCCTTGTGTGGTCTCTCGGGCCGTGCCCGGACCGTGTGTGGACGCACTCGGCCGGGACTCCCCCGCGGGTTGTCAATGTGGCCTCTGATCGCTGAACATTTGGGGGACGTGTTTCGAGCTTCCTTAGAGACTTCTGCCCGCTCGTTTGAGTCCCCGTCGGAGGCTGGGCGCAAGGGTTCT
Source organism: Panthera uncia (assembly GCF_023721935.1). NCBI lineage: Eukaryota > Metazoa > Chordata > Mammalia > Carnivora > Felidae > Panthera > Panthera uncia. The sequence goes on along the minus strand of NC_064816.1, from coordinate 2,761,078 downwards.
GTGCCGTGTGGTGGGAGGCTAGGGGCCGGGGTGCGCGGGAGGCCCGGGGGGGTGGCGCAGGCCGCGGCGTGTCGGTGGGGCGAGTGCAGGGGCCGCTGAGCCCCGTGCCCGTCTTCCAGTCTGAGCGGCGCCTCCCCGTTCCTGGGCGAGACGAAGCAGGAGACCCTGACCAACATCTCGGCCGTGAACTACGACTTCGACGAGGAGTACTTCAGCAACACCAGTGAGCTGGCCAAGGACTTCATCCGCCGGCTGCTTGTCAAAGACCCCAAGTAGGAGCGCTGGCCGGGCAGAGGGCGCGGGCGGGGGGCGGGCAGGGGAGGCCGCTGGTCCCCGAGAGCACAACCTCGTGCTGTCCCCTCCTCGTCACTGGGAGTCGGGCACGGCCTGGCAGCGGGCCCGTGGACGGCTTAGCTCGGTCCCCGCCGTGTCTTTAAGAGCTGTGAGTGGATCCTTGTTGAGAATCCTGGTTGAGAGCTGTGACTCCTGTTGAAGGTAGGCTTCGTGTGGGGTTCTTCTCCGAGGGAGCCCTCCTTCCCAGAGAGGTGCTCCTCTTGGCCAGAGTCCTCCCTGGCCCGAGCCGCCCATTCTTGCCACCTGCCTGTCCCTCCTGTGGGCGCCTGAGTTGGCGAGACCCAGCGTCAGGTCCTGCCCCCGGTAACAAAACCGCTCGGAAAGCGTGACGACCCCAGAGCAACAGGCCTCTTGATGGGCTCCTTGCTGGCTGATCGGAGCGGATGCTCTGAGGGTGCAGGTAGTTCCCAGGTCATTTCAGGGACTTGCCCCTGCCTGGAGGGGCGTCCCCAGGGGGCCAGTGTCTGTGAGCCGTCTGAGGTGGGGGCAGGGAGCTGAGCTGCAGGGGGAGGGCCCAGAAAACCCCTTCCCTGTTCTGTTCTCCCCGCCAGCCTCGTGGGAGGACGGGGACGTGGCGGGCGTGTGACTAAACAGGGGGGGGGGGGGGTTGCTTTTCTAGGAGAAGAATGACCATCGCCCAGAGCCTGGAGCATTCCTGGATCAAGGTGAGATGGGCAGGGCTGCTCCCTCTCCAGGACGGCAGGTGTGACGAGGCCTGAGTGTCGGGCAGGGTCCCCAGGGGAGTGGACCCGGCTGGCAGAGGGCGGGGTGTGCCCGGGGATGGTGTGGGAGCCCCTCCGTGTGATACCCGGTGGGGTCCCCAGCCCCTCTGCACGCGGCACGGCTCCCTGCACAGAAACTTCCAGAACGGGGTGGCCTCTCGGCGGGGAGCGGCAGTCTTCTGTAAAGGGCCAGGCGGTCCCTGTCTCCTTCGCCTGGGTCTCTGGCAGGGAAATGCCAGAACCAGGCCCGCCCCCCCCCCCCCCCCCCCGCGAAGGGGCGGGGCCGTGTGCCGGTAAGACTTTATTTAGGCGTTTAGGCGCCGCCCGCCTCAGGCCCCGCCTCTCCCTCCCTCCGCAGGCGATCCGGCGGCGGAACGTGCGGCGGGAGGACGGCGGCCGGAAGCCGGAGCGGCGGCGCCTGAAGACGGCGCGCCTCAAGGAGTACACCATCAAGTCGCACTCGAGCATGCCCCCCAACAACACGTACGTCAGCTTCGAGCGCTTCTCCAAGGTGCTGGAGGAGGTGGCCGCGGCGGAGGAGGGCCTGCGTGGCCTGGAGCACAGCCGGCGCCTGTTCCACGAGGACATCGAGGCGCTGACGGCCATCTACGAGGAGAAGGAGGCCTGGTACCGGGAGGAGAACGAGAGCATCGGCCAGGACCTGCGGCGGCTGCGGCAGGAGCTGCACAAGACCGAGGCCCTGCGGCGGCAGGCCCAAGAGGAGGCCAAGGGCGCCCTGCTGGGGGCCAGCGGGCTCAAGCGCCGCTTCAGCCGCCTGGAGAACCGCTACGAGGCCCTGGCCAAGCAGGTGGCCTCCGAGATGCGCTTCGTGCAGGACCTGGTGTGCGCCATGGGGCAGGAGAAGCTGCAGGCCGGGGGGTGCGGCCTCCGCTAGGGCCTGGCGGGCGGGCGGCCCCTCCACAGCCCCGCGACGAGGGCCCCGGTGGGAAGGGCGCGGGGCCGGGACGTGCTCGCGGGGCCGGGAACCAGAGGCCGCCCTCCTCCCGCTCAGCCCCTCTGTCCTGCGGCTTCCGGGTCAGCGTCCCCTGGGGAGCCCCGTGAGCCCCGCGAGCGCTCGGCACCGCGGGACAGAGCCGGCCAGGCGGCCCAGGGCCAGCCGCGTGCAAGGCCTGGGCCTGGAGCTCGGAACCCGGGGGCGGGCGGGGGGGGTCTCACCTGCCTCTGCCGGACGCCGCGGTCCCGCCTCTTCTAGAGACGAGAGGCAGCTTCTGACCCGGCCCCCTCGGTCCCCAGCCCTCGCTGCGCCCCCCGGGCTGAGCTGGCACCAGGGCCCGAGCCAAGGAGATGGCCCAGCCCTTGAGGCGTCGGTTTGGGGCAGGTGGCGAGGGGGCGTGAGGCTGGACGCGGGACCCTGATGCAGAAGCTGTGTCTGTCCCTCTCTGAGGCCCAGGCGGCCCTAGGTGCCGGGTCAGGAGCCGTCGCTGCCCCTCACTCCTCTCTGCCGCGCCTGTCACAAAGCGCATGTGATGACCCACACAGCCCGGCCACGCCCCTGCCTCCCGTCCCAGTGCTGCCTTCCGAATTGTGGGGTAGTCGCCCCCAGAGTGCTCTGCGAAGGCCCAGTGTCCCCCGAGTGCCCGGCGAGCCCCCGAGGCTTCCTGCTGCCGGCCGAACCCTCCCCGCTGGGCCAGAGAAGGTGGAGGAGGGGCTGCAGGGGCAGTGCCCGCACCCGCCACTAGGTGCCGCCCTCGAGCAGGGCCCTGCGTCCCAGGGAACGTGCCCCAGGGTCCCGGATTCACCAAAACGAGGCTCTCTGGCCGCGTGCTCTGCACTTGTGCCGCGGGTTGGGTTAAGCGAGTGACATCTGTGTGGCCCCTCCGTAGCCCGAGAGGAGTTCTCCGGACAGAGGCCAGCCTGGCCCGGGGGCGGGAGGAGCCAGGCCGTGTGCCTAGGCCCGTCCCCAGCGCCGGGGTGGGGCCCGTCGTGTATCCGTCCACGAGCTCTGTGTATCACACGTGCATGTGCCTAAAGGAAATAAAGCCCCGCTTCCCCGAAACGTGGCTGTTTCCTGTGCTCAGGCCCCGACCGGGGCGGCCAGTCTTGTGGCCACCCAGTGCCATGGCCGCGCCTGGCTCTCGTGTCTCTTCCCCTCCACTGCTGCCCCCATGCTCTTTGGGAAGACGAGGGCAGACCTGGGGGGCCTCGAAGGCTGCCCTGATCTTGGGGTTTGGCAGGTCTCGCTTGCGATGGAAGCTTCCAGACAGCTGGAACGAAGTCAGAGGGGCCTTCTGTCCCTCTGTGCCGCCTCAGATGCTGCCGGGCCCCAGGGCCCCAGCGTGAGGACGCCGGACAAGAGGCCACCCCGTCCACCCCGTCTGCTCGGAAGGGATGAGGGGGTCCTTGTTCCCCCTGCTGCTGCCTCTGGGTCTGGCACGTGGCTCCAAAAAGGGAATACTTTTTACTTTCTTCCGGGAGCTGGAGCTCTGGGGTCAGTGGTGCCCTATCCTTTTATTACCTCCTGCCCTACACCCAGGGGCACATCTCTCCTCACTCGTGTTCTGTTTTTACTTTAACTGAAAGGAAAACATTGAGATCCGACTTACCGTCTCTCCTTTTTAATCTCTTTTGGGTGAACAACCTCAAGTCTTAGCATTTCAGTAAATTTCAGCTCACTGACTGCTGAGCTCAGTCGGGTCTCCCCCGTTCGTCCCTGACTGTCCTTTACGGCCGGCTCGTCCAGCCCAGGACCTGGTCTGGCCCTTTGGGGTTCAAGGTGATGACTGAGCGGCACGGCCCCGTGGGTCACGTGGCACAGAGCCGGTCGTGGCGGGGGTGCCCTGGTGTGCGTAACGTGTGTAAGGTCGGCAGGCCACACCCGTCTGCCACATGGCACCAGATGGCCTCCAGACCCCCCGGGGGCCCAGGGACCGGTGGGCGGCACCCGTCCAGCCAGTGCTGAGCAGGTCTCGCCCATTCCGGGCACCGTGGCAGGCGCTGGGCGATGGCTGCGGAGGGTTGAGACGACGTCTGTCCTGACGTAGGAGAGGAGGGAGTAGTGAGACCGGGTACAAACCGACATCCGCTTTGTCCAGGGTCCGCCCTGCTGCGGGCCTAGATCCCCAGCGTCTCCTCAGGATAACGGGCAGGTGTCCTTGCTTTGCAAACACTCGGCCCCGCCCCCTCCTACCTGGGGAGGGGTGTCCACGGGGAGCCCCTCTGGGGCCACACCACACCTAGCCAGGGCGTCCGGCCGGTGCAAGCACTTCGCGGAGCCTGGGGCTAACGTAGTTATTGAGTCTGACCTTGGCCCGCAGGCTCTGATCTCTGCCCCTGCTATCGCTCCTTGAGCGTGGGCTGGCCCAGTAGTGGGTTCTGACCACCAGAATACAGCGGAGGTGACGAGGTCCGTCCCCCCATCAGGCCACAGAAGACTGTGGCTTCCGTTTTGCTGCCGGACTGTCCCTTGCTGGCTTTCACGAGCGAGCTGCCGTGTCACAGGCCCAGATGGCAAGGGGCAGCCAGCAAGGAAGAAGGCCCACCAGCCGCGTGAGTGGCCCTAGGAGCGGACCCCTCCCCAGTGGAGCCGTCGGGTAGAACCCAGGCCTGGCTGGCACCTGGATCGCGGCCTCCCGGGTGACGCTGAGCCTCGGACCCGGGTGGGCCACGTCGGGACCCCTGACCCACAGAGACTGGAGACACCCCGTTAATGGAGATGCCGCCTGGTTTTTCCTTGTGCAAAGTAGGGGTGTCGTCGTGCCTGTTTCTTGATTTGGGGGGACAGACTATGGGAACCACGGGTTGCCTTCCTCCCGCCCGTCGGTTGGCTCAGATCTTGGCTGCGGTGTATGAAGTTCGTCGGAGGAAGGGTTTGAAACTGGTGTTTGTCTCGGGGCGCCTGGGGGGCTCAGGCGGTTAAGTGTCTGATCTTAGCGTTCGGCTCAGGTCGTGATCTCGCGGTTCGTGGGTTCGAGCCCCACGTCGGGCTCTGTGCTGACTGTTTCGGATTCTGTGTCTCCCTCTCCCTCAGCCTCTTCCCCGCTCGTGCTCTGTCTCTCAAAAATAAACATTAAAAAATAAACGGGTCATCTAGTAAGTAGGCTGTTGCCCTGTGAGCTGTGCTAGCAAATTACTGATCCTGAGCAGGGGCGGTGCGGGCCCCAGTTTGAAAACCGGTCGGTCGGGAAGACAGGAGGCTTGGATTCGGGACAAGCGGAAGGCCCGTGGGGCTGAGCCCGGACCGCGGGCAGAGTGTTACGCCCGCCGAATGAGGGGGCTCCACACAGGGTGTCAGGGGCACGGTGGGAGGAGAGAGCAGAACGTTCTGGTTGGATCCCGGTCGGCAGCGGAGGGACCCCGGGGCCCAGTGGGTGGCAGAGGGGTAACGGGGGGCGGTTTGCACCCAGGGTGGCTCCCGTGGGTTGAAGTGTGTTCCCCAGAAAGAGAAGCGGTTCCGAAACCCTGGAACGTGGGCCGGGAGCTGGTGTCTCGAGTCGCCTTGTGCCCGGCCATTTCCAGCCCGCGGCCCCCTCGGGCAGGGACATGCCCAGGTTGACATTTCGTCCGCGGCCTGGCCCTCGACGGAGGCCCTGTCTCACTCCCCCAGCAGAATCTGGCCCGTCCGCTCCCACCTTCAGGACCAGGCGCGGCCGACGGCAGCAGGTGGGCGAGAGGCCGCTTGGCCGGGCCAGTGGGCGGCGGGGAAGAGGGTCAAGAGGGGTGGGCACCCGGGGTGGGGCAGGGGAGGGGCTCGGGGGCCCCCGTGGGGGAGATGGCTCCAGGGACGCCCCTGGACATCCAGGGCAGGCACTTACGCAGGGCCGAGCAGGCCGGGGCCACCACCTCGGGCGGCGCTGTCCTGAGGTGTGGACGATTCTGCTGCTTCCGTCGAGCAGATCTGTCATGGGGGCCCCTCCGTGGAAGGCGGTGGGCAGGTGCCGCGGGGGCCACGCGGGGCCACAGCGGAGCCACTTGCTGTCTGCAAGGGGAGGCAGACGGCTTCGAAGGCCGCCCCGTCGGGCTCCCGGCTCTTGGCCAACACACTACCTCCCCGTGTTGCCAGTCGTGCCCTCCCTCAGGGACGGTGGCCCCATCTGTGTCCCTCGCCGGCAGCGAAGGATGAAGGAAAGGCGTGTTGGGCAGCACAGCGGGCGCCCCAGAGCATGAATCCTCTTAGACTGGGGGGGGGGTCACCACGCCATGCTGGGTCCCTGGGGTGCCGTCTTTCCTGCAGGTGGGGGGCAGGCGACGTGCCCTGTGTCCCCGCCCGGGGTCGTGTGCAGGTGCAGCGAGGAGGGCAGGGCCGGCCAAGCCCACGGCTCCCGCGCACATGGGGCGCTGCTGTTAATAACAGGGGGGGCCCCCTATGGAGCCGCCCCGCCAGCCCCAGATGCTCCTTCGGCCCCGGAGGCCTTTAGCGCCCCCTTGTGAGAGAAAAAGAAAAGTCAGTCCCCAAACCTTCTCTCCGTCCGTCCGTCCATCCGGCCCCACGCGCGGCTTGAAAAGTGAGACACAGACCAACGGCGTCGTGTTGGGCTCCGTGCCGACAGCCGGGAGCCTGGAACCTGCTTCGGATTCTGTGTCTCCCTCTCTCTCTGCCCCTCCCCTGCGCACGCTCTGTCCCTCTCTCTCTCTCTCAAAAATAAATAAACATTAAACAAAATAAAAGGATTTCACTCACAGACCCTGAAGTTTGAATTCCACACGGTCTGGGCTTCCCACAGATTTTTTTTTTTTTTTAACGTTTTTCTTTATTTACCTCGATAGAGACTTGCAAGTCGGGGCGGGGCAGAAAGAGGAGGAAGAGAGAACCCCAAGCAGGCTCCGCGCTGTCCATGCGGACCCCGATGGGGGGCTGGAACCCGCGAACCGTGAGATCAGACCCGAGGCCGAAGTCGGACGCCTCCGCGAGCGAGCCACCCAGGTGCCCCCCAAATTAGCCATTTTTAAGTGAATGATTCACTGGCATATGGTGTATCCCGTGTTCTGCAACCACCCCCTCTAATTCCAGAACATTCCATCACCCCCACAAAGAAGCCCTGTCTCCACTAGCCGTCACGATCCCTCCCCAGCCTCCGGCACCCCGGAGGCGAGTTGTTCTCTCTTGTCTTCTGTTCCAGTGAAATCCATCTGTCCGTCTTTGCGAATGGATCTTTTGCCCGTGCGTGATTTTGACCCTGAGGACTTCCCAAAGGGTCCCAGGGCGGTCCCGGCCCCCACACACCAGAGAGTCCCCGATACACATAAGGAACCACCGGTTAAGAATCCTGGGTTCGAGTTCTGGTTCTGCCACTCGCCAGCTGGGTGAGCCCCCCCCCTACCCTTGCCTCTCAGGGCCTCGCCGCCCTCTTCCGGGGTTGGGGAGCAGGGGTGGGAGGCCTCTGGAGACCAGGGCCAGGGGCTTCATCTTCGGGTTGTAACAGCTCCCTCTCACCCATGGCCTCGGTTTCCCCATTTGTCCCAAGTGGCTCGAATCACTGATTTCCTGCCTTCCTCTTTCATTCGTTCCTTCCCCTACCGTTTAGGGGGCCCCTGCCTTCTGTGGGCCCTGCCTTGTGGGGTACTGGGGACACAGCGGAGAATAAGATGTACCTGGCCCTCCCTGTGTAGAGGGAGGGGGTGGAGGAACCAGAAAGACTTCCTGGAGGAGGGGCCGTCCAAGCGGACACACAGTGATTTAGGCAAAGCAGGCCAGAGGGAGGAGGCTTGGATAAGACAAAGGGGTTCAGGGAAGTGAAAACAGGATGTGCAAAGACCCTGTGGCACCAGCTCTGACCGCAGGGGAGCAGGTAAATGAGGGGTAGGGGCAGGGCACCCTCCCCCTCCCTCTCCCCACTTCCCTTCATGAAACCTTCTGGAGGTGGGGGCTCAAACCCAAAGAGAGCCTCTCTCCCTATGCTTGGGGCCTTCCCACCCCTGCTCCCCGACCCCAGAATCCTGTCCTTTCCCGGCTCAGGAAGCGGCCGGTGGAGGCCTGATGAGGGTTCCCAAAGGGGGGCACGATGTCCCCATCCCTGCAAACTGCGGCCGGAAGCCTCCCCTGGATTATCCGGGGGGCCCCACACGTGGTCACAAGTCCTACCCTCTTCCTGTCACCTCCCCGCTGCCCCGGCGGAGGCTGCCTCCTCGACCAAACTAGCCTGGCCCCGCTGAGCTCCTTTTCAACGGGGCCTCCTCCTTGTGCTCGACCTAGGAATCTGGTGCCGGTGAGAATCCTGCCAAGTCTGTTTAGCCAGACTCCCCCCCCCCCCCCCCCCCCAACCCTCGTGTCTCCCCTCAGCGACTCTCTGGCCACCGGGCTGCCTCTCTCTGGCTACGGAGCGCCGCGTGTGCCCGGACGCAACACCGAGCGCTTGCCCGCTGCGGCCGGGCCTGAGTTCAGTCTCCCGTTCGCGCTCCGACGACCGTCCGGCTCTGGCTCTCTTGATGCCCCCCCACCCTCCCCTCCGTGTGTGGCCAGCCGCAGCTTGGGGGAGACCCGGAGCGGGAGCTGCCCTTGCCCTGTCCTGACACCCTCACCCCCGCGGCCTGCCCTGTGCGTCCCCGCGGCTTCCACGACCTCCCTGCCCCGATTCTGCCGGCAGGAACCGCGGTGACAGCCGAGGGAGACGGGGAGCACCATTATCCTGTCGTCGCCGGTGAAGAAGGACTCCCTGAGTGGCCCCATCCAGGACTGACCTGGTGCAAAGGTCATGGGGGGCGTGGCCCTCACTTCCTCTTCCCACCTCCAGCCCATTCTGGGCCTCGGTTTCCTTGACTGACAGCGTGGCTGGACCCCTGACCCCTGAGCCCCGCCAGGCGCCTGGCCGGCTGGCAGGTGTGGAAGCCGGCTTCAGGGTGTGGCCTGTGACCCAGTTTGGGCGGCAAGAATTTCCGGGGAGCCTCCTTGTGGGGCACGGAGCCCAGACCACGGGTGACAGTGCCGTGCCCAGACAGAGGCCTCCTGGTGTCGGCCCACCTGTGTGACGCTTCTGTCCCCAAACGGCCCACAGGTCGCAAAGTGTTTGATTTCCTCTGTGTGAAAGGTCCGGAGACAGAAAGTAGGTCAGTGGGTGCCAGGGCCTGGGGGCGACTGCTCACGGGGATAGGGTTTCCCTCTGCTGGAGGTGGAATGTTCTGGAACTAGATAGCACTGACGGTTGCACAACATCGCGAGTGTACTAAGTGCCACCGATGGTAAATTTAGCAAAGAGAGAGGTCAGGTCCTCACTGAGCACTGGGTCCCACTGGAACCCCCACGGCCCCTGGGGCCCTCGCCTGGGCTGGGCCCTCCACCGGGGACACCCGCGACCTGCCCGCTGGCCTGCTAACTGCTGCTTCTCTGTCGGTCTCAGACCAGAGAGGACCCTTCCTTCTGGGACAGGGCCCGGCCTCTCCTCCTGGTCCCCAGGGGTCAAGCTTCTCCAGTAGGCCGGGTGCCAGCAGGTGAATGAAGAAATGAATGAGTGAGCGAATGAATGAGTGAACAAACGAATAAGTGAACGAAACGAGTGAATGAATGAGTGTATATATGAATGAATGAATAAGTGAATGAATGCATGAGTGAATGAACGAATGAGGTTTCAACAAACCCCTCAGGGTAATCAGAGACCCGGTGGGTTGGGACAAAACGTGTGGCCCCATCACCCCCAGATGGGAGTGGCACCTGTGACCCCCGTGCCACCCGCCCGGTGAAGCCACCGCCGCGGCCGGGACGGGCGCCTTCCTGACTCCAGCGACCTGTCTGCACGCCCGTCCTGCTCCCGGCACCCGAGGCTCCTCTTCTGGGCTATGCGATGTGTGACCAGAGAGAAGCACCTGGTCCCCGCCTCCCTGACACACCGGGGCCCTGGCCCGCGCCCCTCTTCAGGCTGTTCCCGAGTTAGCCCCTTTGTCATCAGCAGGTGAGCTGCAAGGAAACCTCTTCCCTGAGCTCTGTGAGCTGCTGGGGGGGAAGGTTGTGGGAGCCCCTGGCTTTTGGCCAAGCGGGACATCGTGGGGGTGACCTGGGGGCCCAGCCCTCACGACTGGCGCCCGAGGTGGGGGTGAGCCCTTCACCCGCGGGGTCCGGCCGGACTGCCCGGTGTCAGGTCACAGGACGCGGGGGGTGGGGGGGATCCCCGGGAGCTGGAGAGCGTGGGGACCCTTCCCCAGTTCGGTGTCGGGAACGATGTGAGCGTAGAGAGGAAATAGTCTTCTGTTCCAGAAGAGGCGATAATGATCTATATACATACAGTAATTAAACTATTACCATCGTCACCTGCTAACCCTGCTTGGTTCCAGAGCGGACTGGGGTCGGGAAGGGAACTTGAGTCACAGAGAGGCAGATCCGGAAGGGGCCCTAGGGATGGCCCCGGGGGCCCCCCCTGAAGCAAGAGCGGCAGGGCCACGGCCGCGGTCGCCCCAGGCCGCCCCTCTTCGCCCGGACCCAGGCCAGCGTCACACCTCGGGGAAGAGGACACCAGCGACCACCCTCCCTTCTCAGCTGCTGCCTCTTTATTTCCACACAAATCCCCCAAAGCCCGTGGAGACCATGTCTGAACATCACGACGACTTTGGGTGTAAAAACCACAACACTGGCCGTCCTTAGGATGAGCGTGTGAGCCACGACCGAGGACACGACCCACGTGTCACAGGAGGGAAGCCCGGCGTCCCTTCGTGACGGGGGCTCGGGGTCCACTGCATCTTGGCCGTAACTGCCCCCGAGACGCATCTTTCGCGAAGCCGCTGGGAGCCGCGGGCGGCCGCCCGCGTGGACACGTGTGGAGAGAGCCGTGCCATGGGACCTCTCCTGCCTGGGGACGGCCTCCCGGGCCTCTCTCTATCCTGGAGGGGCCGCCGTGGCGGCCGAGCTGGGGTCCCTGGCCCCGCTTGCCCGTTGTCCGTGGCTGCTGGTGGTCCGGAGGGGCGGCGGGCGGGCCGCGGGGAACCAGCTGGTCCCCGTTGGGGTTTCTTGCGTGGCTGCAGGCCTCGGTCCGTCCCTCTGTCGCCTCCGCAGGCACGCACTGTCGCACCGGGCGGACGGCCTCAGTTCCTCGCGCTCAGGTTCCGGCCTCCTCCCCCGGTTACTGGTTACTGTGTTCGTGGAGGCCCCGCGTGGACCCCGCAAGCAGGGCCCGCCTCCCGGGCCTGGAGTTTGGGGCGGCCCCGGGGACGCCCGGGGCACCCTCCTGAAAGGAGGCGCTCCGGACAGGGGCAGGCGACAGGCAGAACAGGGGGCTGTGGGGGTCTGTCGGAGGGCAGCCTGGAGAGGCCCATCCGCTGGCCTCGGCCGCCTCAGGCTCCGGGTCACACGCCTGGGCCCGGAAGACGGTCCTGTCCTTTATTTGACATTTGGGAAACAGCAGAAACACAAACGTAAGACCCCCCCCACCCGCCCCCCAGGCGTCCCGGCCTTCCCGGGGCAGAGCTGCGCCGACCCAGAAGATGCGGGGCCCAACTCGGCTCCCAGACTCCGCGTTTTTCGAGGCGGAGCCTCTGGCGTTGGACGCGGGACGGCCCCGTGACGTTCAGGACGTTCAGGAGCCTCCCCCACGGGGCAAGATGTCGGGTGTTCCCTTCCCTCAGCAGCAAACACCACCAGCTCCCTCCTGGCATCGGAATAACCCAAAACACCTCGATGCGCCCAGGTCGAGAAGCCTCCGGCATCTCCCCTGAGGCCAAGAACCTCATACCCAGGGCACTTGAACTAGACCGCTAAGAAACCAGCGACGGCGCCGGGAAGAGGGGCCTGGAGAAGGTACCCGCTCAACCTTTGTTCAGATTCATAGAAACAGAAACTCTGAGGATCGGAGGGGACCGCAGAGGACCACATTCTGTGAGCACTTTCCAGCCTTTTCTTAAATGCCTCCACGGACGGGGAACTCACTACCTCTAAAGGCCACCCTGACGGGCGTGCGGACCACGTTAGAAAAGTCTGACTTCTGTCCAAGGTAAATTGACCTCCTTTGACCGCAGGTCTCCGTAGCATCCAGGCCACTGGGATTTATTTTCCCAAGTGAACTTCAAAACACTCAAAACCTGCAATAAACCTGTATCTTCCTGTATCGCGGTTCAGAGCCGGTTTCCCATGGCGGGAACCTGAGGGGCTCATCCCAACCCTGTGTTGGGGGGGGGGTCAGGAAAGCGGGGACACTTCATTCCCTCAGTAGGAGGTAATGATCAGGATTGCCCTGTGGTGTGGCGTCCATTAAAGGGGCTTGAGAATGTTCTAGAAGGGGGGGCGGGTTTGCAACTGCGGGGCGGGGGTGATTCTCAGCAGCTCGCGTGTGCCATCGTGGACTCCGTTAATCCCAAAGAAGATCGGGAGATGAAGGCGAGGGGAGCTGGTCAAGTGTAAAGCCATGAGGTGCAGGGACGGGAGGTCCCCGGGGCACAGCGCTGCTGGGGGGGCTGAGCTTCCGGGCCACGTGCCCAGGGCCGCAGGGGGTGTTCTAGGAGAAAAGGCACAAGAACGAGTCCAGATCCGGCCAAGTTGCTGGCGGGCATCTGTGGCTCCGGGGTGGGCCAGGTGACAAACAAGAGAAGGGTCTTGAACCAGGACTTTGTGCAGTGATGGTGGTGCTGAGGGCGAGGAGGGGGTCTCTGAAGCCGTCGAGGGCACACGGGCCATGCCCTGGGCCGTCTTCCTCTTCTCGGCCGCGAGCTCACGAGTGTGGAGGGCTGAGAACCAGGTCCTTTTCTGGAACATACCGCGTTGTTTGAAAACAAAACGAAACAAAAACGTTTTCAAGCAGCTCAAAAGGATGCTGGGTTTCAGAGATGGATGGGGGGGGACTGGCCCCCTCCAAAGACAGGGGCGTCAGGACAAGGCGGGGAGGAGGTCCAGGACCAGAGGGCGTCTGACAGAGGTTTCTTGCCATCTGGAATCTTCTGTCTTGTCCTTCTCTGTAGTCTTGTCACCTCAGGACATGCTAGAGAGGGATAAACACAGGCCAGGCTGTTATTACTGTTTTTAAAGAACTCGGGCAGCAGTGGGGGGATGGGGGGCGGCGCCTGGGTGGCTCAGTCGCTTAAGCAACCGACTCCGGCTCAGGTCATGATCTCGCGGTCCGTGGGTTCGAGCCCCGCGTCGGGCTCTGTGCTGACGGCTCGGAGCCTGGAGCCTTCTTCCGATTCTGTGTCTCCCTCTCTCTCTCCCTGCCCTTCCCTCACTTGTGCTCTGTCTCTCAAAAACAAATAAGCGTTAAAACAAATACATAAACACAAATAAAATACGTGATTATCCTTAAAAAATACAGAAAGAACGCGGGGAACACGTGCACGCGTGGACGGCACGATCCGACCCGGCTTTGGGGGGCCCTCGGCAGCAAGAGCGGGACCAGCCCATCAAGGTCTGCTGCCTGCCACCCACCTTCCGGGTGTGCTTCCAAAGGGGACCCCTCAATCGGTGCGTCAGGAGAACGGGCGCCGGGCCGACGTCACCAGTCGGACCAGAGGGAAGCTTCAACCCAGCTACCCGTCCTTCTGTCCCCTCCCTCTGCCCACCTATTCACCCACCTATCTGTCTGCTCGTCCACCCGGTAGCTTCTTACAATTTCTTCTTTGGGGTCTTTAATAATTTTAAGCACTTCTAATTCATCATCCCTACCTGAGGATTCAGGGGAGGGTCTAACTCTGCTTTTTCTCGAATCTGCTGGCTTTCGCTCGTGGTGCGGGACTTCCTTGTGCGTTCTGTGTCTGTGGGTGAAACTCACCCCCGGAAGACACGGATTGAGACGATCTTGTCAGAAAGGCACCGAGAACTTGCCTCCACTCGGTGTGCCCAGGGCAGTACTGGTCTAAGACCATTTAGATTAAGAATTTTTTTTAATGTTTATTTATTTTGGAGAGAGGGAGAGAGAGAGAGAGAGATACAGCGTGAGCTGGGGAGGGTCAGGGAGAGAGAGACACAGAATGTGAAGCAGGCTCCAGGCTCCGAGCTGTCAGCACAGAGCCCGGTGCGGGGCTCGAACTCACAGACCTCGAGATCATGGCCTGAGTCGAAGTCGGGTGCTTAACGGAGCCCCAGCGCTCGGAGTGCCCCGTCTGGTAAGAGTGTCTTTGTTTCCCTGGGGACCGTGGGTCGTGTGAGACAGCGTAGGCTAACAGCGGGATGTAGGTTGGGGGTATCGGCGGGACCTCGGGACGGCGGAGACTGAGCTCAGCCACGGGCATGGTTAGCCAAGCGTAAGGGACCGCCCCCAGGAAACACCCTGGACGTGGGCGTAGCGTCCCTGGTTGGGGACATTGCCGGGCGAGCTAAGGGCTGCCTGGATAAGCCCCCCGGGAGACCACACCGGGAGGCTCACCTCTGGCCTCTCCGGGCCCGGGCATCACATTCCTTATGCCCGTTCTCACCCGTACTCATCCCTCCACCATATTAAACCATAACTGTAAGCGAGACAGCTCTGCTAAATTCTGTGGGCACTTCTAGCAAACCCCTGAACCTGAGGGTGGTCTCCATGACCCCCAGCACACAGAGCGGCTTTTCCTGGCCTCTGGAGCAGGCGGGGACCCTGAGACGGGCCGCGGGCAAACGCCGCGCCCGTGGCCGCGTTACAGAGCCCGGGCTTTGGGGGCCTGGCTCCGGTCAAGCCTGCCGTGTGGCTTAGCTCTGGGGCATCAGGTCGGTGGCGCCCCCGGAGTTGCGCAGGGACGGGCAAGCCAAGCCTGACTCCCCAGGACGGTAGCAATCGACCCCCAAACAGTAAATCGCGGGGCGAACGGTTCCCACGCGACTGGGCTCCACTCGGGACACTGAGGCACAGGCACCGGGACGGCCCTGCTCCCCACCTACCTTGTTTCCTGATCTGTGGCTGGAGCAGGCCTGTGAAGAGAGAAGCCTTCGCGTTATTTGCCTATTTGGGGGGGAACCCTGGCATCTGGCCGCGAGCCCCGTGCGGCCGGCTCGGCCTCGCCTTGAGCTGGTACCAAGCGAGTGGGGGCAGCCCATGGGGACGTGCAGAAAGGTCACCAGCCAGAACCTCCACCGGAGAGCAGAACCCCTCTCGCGGCCGCATCAGCTACCCGCGGTCCCTGAGTCCTAGACGCTGGGGTGGGGGGGGGGCGATGGCCCCAGACGCAGCCGCTGCCCCCAGGTGGCGCAAGGGCAGGAGACAGAGGCTACGCGAGGGTCAAATGCAGGAGGCGGGCTGGCCGGGCAGAGGGGAGGGGGGCAGGGGCGGGGGCAGAGCCCGCTGCATTTTCTACCCATCGGGGGCAAGGCGCCACAGGGCTTGGGGCAGTATCTGCTGGGCGTCAGAAAAGTAAAGCGGGGGGCGTGACGGGAGGAACTGCTTATCGGGTGTGGGGTCCGTTTGGGGTGATGGAACATTCTGGAACTAGAGAGTTCTGGAACTAGAGAGGGGTGCTGCACGGACAACTCTGCCAGGGTCCGAAAGGCCACCGGAACGTGCACTTTAAAACTGTTCGTCGCGGGGGGGTCCCCGGGGGGCTCAGGCGGTTAAGTGTCTGACCTTTGATCTCGGCTGAGGGTCATGATCTCACGGCTGGTAGGATCGAGCCCCACGTCAGGCTCTGCACTGACAGCACGGAGCCGGCTTGGGATTCTCTCTCTCCCTTTCTCTGCCCCTCCCCCCCACCAGATAAATAAATGACCTTAAAAAAAAAAAGAGGGTGAAGAAGCCCCTGGAGAAGAGACGGGGCTGGGGCTGGCCATCCAGGGGGCTTGCCCGGCGGTGGGGGGGCATGTGCTGAGCCCCTGAGGCCGGGCACGGGCAGCCCAGCCCCAGAGAGGAGCGGACTTTCACATTTTCTGGACAGTTCGTTAATTTATTTATCTGTAAAGCTTTTATTTTTTTTAAGTAATCTTTGCTCCCGCGGTGGGGCTCGAACTCACAGCCCTGAGATCAAGGGTTCCACCCTCAACCGACCGCCAGGCGCCCGACTGTTGGTTTAAATATAATTCCGGCCTCTGCAGGTGTCCCGTGGGGACGGCCCGGGGTGGAGGGAAGAGGAACCCCGGGACTGAGCATTCAGGATGGGGCCGGCGTCGTGCTGGCCATCCACGCCCGCTCTCTGCTGTCCTCGTCACGAGAGCGTTGCGGTCACTCTTACCGGACGTGCGGGCTCGGCCGCCCTCACCGTGGCCACCCACACAGTTACCTGTCCTCCGCCGGCACCGCCTCGGGCTTCTCCTCAGACCTGGGCAGGACGAACTCGGGCTGCAGCCGGGCGCTGGGGACGGAGAGAGAGGACGTGGGTGACGAACCTGCCCGCTGTGGCCTCGGAGGGTGGCGTGGGGGAGTCTCGCTGCCCCAGGATGGGCCCCGAGGGCACAGAGACCAACCCAGGGGTTAATGACGGCGGAGACGACCATGGGGAAGGGGGCACGAGCGGGGACAGGACGGGGAGGAGGAAAGACCCCTGAACGTTCCTCTCAGCTGTCAGCCCGGAGGCACCGGTCCTCGGCCCTTGGACACGGTCCCCTGTGCCCTGATTCCGGCTTGCGGTGCTGGTCTCCGTGCCTCCGCAGGTAAGACTGGGAGGCCAAACAGAGGCCGAGGCAGAGAGAGAGAAAGACAGGGAGAGACAGGGAGAGACATACACAGAGACAGGGAGAGACAGGGAGAGATAGAGGGAGAGAGAGGGGGAGCGCGAGAGATGGAGAAGGGCAGGGGAAGAAAGGAAGGGGAAAAAGTGCAGACAGACAGACAGACAGACATCTCTAGTTCCCACCCAGCAGCGGCTACTGTCTCGAACACAGAACTACGAGTCGGGGCGCCCGGGCGGCTCGGTCAACCGTCGGACTTGGGCTCCGGTCATGATGTCACGGTTCATGAGTCTGAGCCCCGCGTCGGGCTCTCTGCCGTCAGTCTGTGGGCACAGAGCCCGCTTCGGATCCTCTGCCCCCCTCTCTCTGCCCCTCCCCCACTCCCGAGCACACACGCCCGCAGGAGCGCTCCCTCCCCCCTCCCCCCCTCCCTCCCCCTCCCTCTCTCAAAAATAAACAGTAAACAAAACCAGAACTACGAGTGATGAGGACACGGGAGGGGGAGCCCTTGTCCTCCGGAGGGGGAGAGGGGGCGTGGGGTGGCCCACGTGCCCCGGGGACGGCGTGGCGGTTCCGCAAAACGTTCAAGGCAGCATCACCACGTGCTCCCGGAACCCCACTTCGGGAACGCGGGGACTCAGCTGGGTGTTCGCGGCCCGTGTCCGCAGCGGCACGACTCCCAGCAGCCTCAGCAAACCCACGTCCCTCCGTGGATGAAGGACAAATACAACGTGGTCCGTCCACGCGTGGGAATATTACTCGGCCTCGGGAAGGAAGGACCCGTGCCGCCTGCCACCACGCGGGCGGACGCGGGGGGCCACGCACGGGACCGGGCGTCCTGCCTGCCCTCGGCCTCCCTCCCTGGCGCCCGCGGCCCATTATCACTACGCGACGCCGTGCGGAGCCTCCACGGCGCTGCTCACCGTGTGGCTCATCTGCCCACGTCACCCACCCTGACTGGGACCCGCTTTCCTCACTCGGTGACGCGCCCCTCTCCTCTGCCATTTGGAGCCCCCCGGACCAGGACTCTGTCTTTTTCACCTGTCCCCCCGGAGGAGGCTGGCACGGGGCCCGGCACTGATAGACGCTCTGGACCCCCCGAAGCCCCAACCCTCCCCCAGGCTTGCTGTGTGGCCTGGGGCAGGTGCCGTGCCTCTCTGAGCCTCGGATTCCTGGGCTTCGAGATGCTGCCAGGAATCCTGGCCCTGCCCAGCTCCGGGGGTGGGGGCGGAATATGAACGCATCCGGGGGACGGTACGAGGGCCTCATAACTGGGTGGGGCCACAATCGCCCTGAGGTCCCGTGACCGCCACCCCCGGTGACGCCACCAACGAAAACCGAACCAGTAGGTTACTGAAGGGGCATTTCTGGGGCTGTCGGGGCCGAGAACGGAACCTGTGCCCCCTCTGTCAGCGGATGACTTGATTTCACCGCGATTACTCTGAGCCACTTTTCGCCCAGGAACCCCCACGGTGGCTGTGGACTCTTTGCTCGCCTACCGTCCCTCCGTGACAGAGCAGATTCGAACCCCGGTCTGACTCAAAGCCCTCAACAAACGCGAGAGCGTCATCGGCCCCTGCTGGGCCAAAGCCACCTGTTACCCACCCCCCCCCCCAAGGGGGGCCCGGCCCAGCCCCCGCCCCGAGGCACTCTGTACACACCTCTCTCTCCTGGCCTTGAGCCTTTCCTCTTCGTACCTGGAAGACAGAAAGCACAACTCCTCAGACGCCCCCGTCCCCCACAGGTGCGCTGCCTGGGGACCCCTTCCCTTCTGGGAACGGAGACACAATCTCCTTGTCACGTCCGAGTTCGCGCCAGCCTTGGGCGCAGAAAGGCAGCCGGGACTGACGGGCCGACGGCCTTTTTTACGTTTCTGACAGTGACTCCGCTGGCCTCGTCCAGCATCTGGTATAGATACGGCTCAGCCGATTAGTTTTCTGTGCCTGATCCGGGACCAGCAATTGAACGGGGTCATTGTAAAGCAACCCCCTCGCTGACGTGGGTCGGTCTACACGCCACCCCCCCCCCCCCCAGGGCGTAAATATTTTCGACTTCCTTAGGCCGGTTTCCGCCACAGCTGCTCAATTCCGATGTGGCTCAAAGGCAGCCATGGATGGGCGGGGCCGTGTGCCAATAAAACTTTATTTATACAACAAGCTGTGGGCCACGGGTGGCCGGCCCCGCGTGGTCTCCGATCTCACGTGGGCTTGTTTCACCGTGTCTCCCCGGGTCCGCTGCTCCCACTCACGTCCGGCGTCCGCTTCTCGGGCCCCCGAGAGGGGAGGCGCGGAGCCTGGGCACACTGGGGCCGGGGGAGGGGGCGCCCCCACGGCACGGGGACACTCACTGTAGCACGCACTCGGGGATCTGCACGTGTTCCATGGGGATGAGCTGTTCCAGATCTTCCAGGCTGTGTACGTACTGGATCTTGTTGATGAATTTGACGCTGGCGGGACAAGGAGGGACACGTGTGAAGTCCGGCCCAGGGCGCGCGAGGGCACAGAGGCTCACAGCCCGTCCTTTCAGAAAGAGCAGCCTCTCTCGGTCCGCACCCGGAGCCAGGCTGTCTGGTGCCACGCGGGGCTCTGTCACCAGCGTGTGGCTTTGAACTCGCGGTTACTGTTATTTTAAAAAATCTAACTTAAACCTAATTTTGCTGAAGTATAAAATAAGCTTTTTTCGAGGGCCCCCCCGGGCGGGCGGCTCGGTCGGTTGAGCGGACGACTTCGGCTCAGGTCGCGATCCCACGGTCGGGGAGACCGGGCCCCGCGTCAGGCTCTGCGCCCACGGCCCGGAACCTGCTTCCGAGGCCCCGGCTCCCTCTCTCTCTGCCCTTCCCCGCTTGCACTCTGTCTCTTCAAAAATAAAGCAGCATCGGAACAAGTTTTTAAAAGCTTCTTTTAAAGTCGAGTCATTTTTCTAAATGACAAACAGAAGGCCGAGAGGATACGGCACGACAGCAAATGATAAAATAATCAAGTAACGGTTAAAAAAAAAAAAAAAAAAGGTCAGACAGAGTCAGGGGTCTACAAAAGCGTGTTGAGACGTTTCGTATCTATGTCGAGAGGTCAGATTAAAACTCGGCTCAGGCTTTCCGGCGTCCAATGCAAAGGGAGACACGTGAGGAATCAATGACACACAGCATCCCTAATGGGAAAAATAAAGCAGCTGCTTGGCAGAAAGGCCGACGGTAAGCCATTAGGCATGACAGACGCTCCCCACGGGGCGTCACAAAGCGGCCATGTGCGGTGTTCTGAGCAAATCCGACTGCTTTCATGCAGGGCAAGTCGCATGTTGTAAAATATTTTTTATACATTTATTTTTCAGAAACAGTGAGACAAAGTGTGAGCTTCCTTCCTTCCTTCCTTCCCTCCTTCCTTCTTTCCTTCCTTCCCCTTCCAACCTGGGGCTCGAACTCAAGGACCCTGAGATCAAGAGCTGCGCATTCTCCCGAATGAGCCCACCGGGCTCCCCTGAAGGATCTGGATTCGATTCAATGCTCTGAATCATGTCAAATTAAATATACATTCAGGGGGGCGCCTGGGTGGCTCAGTCCCTTAAGCGTCTGACTCCTGATTTTGGCTCAGGTGGTGATCTCACTGTCACGAGACCGGGCCCCGAGTCAGGCTGGGCACAGAGACTGCTTAAGATTCTCTCTCTCTCTCTCTCTCTCTCTCTCTCTGTCTCGGGGCGCCTGGGTGGCTCAGTCCATTAAGTGTCCGACTCTTGGTTTCGGCTCAGGTCATGATCTCACATCGGGCTCTGTGCTGACAGCATGGAGCCTGCTTGGGATCCTTTCTCTCCTCTCTCTCTGCCCTTCCCCCACTCATGCTACCTCTCTCTCTCTCTCAAAACAAACATTGGAAAAAAAAATATATACATACTTCAAAAGATGTGGTTTACGGTGCAGATCTGGGGCACATCACATTGGCGTGACGTCTGGGGCGGCTCAAGTCGGAGACTAAGGTCAGCCCCCTGGCTACTCGGTCCCCATGGGGCCAAACCACAGTGAAACCCTAGACAGCAAGGTGAGCTTCCCGGTTGGTGGACCTTCCCGTATGCTGTCATCCATCTTTGCAGGGACAATTAAGGGCTTTTGCTACCACCCCCGGGGAGGGGACAACTGCCCGCCTGGGACCTCCATATGCACCTTCGGGCTTCGCCAACTTTAACCCGCGTCCTTCCTCTGTAGGAAACCGCGACAGCTTTTCTGAGCTCTGGGAGTCCTTCCAGGTGGCCCGTCAAACCTGAGGGTGGTCTCGAGGACCCCCCCAAGGCACATGTGGCTCGTGACATTATTGCCGGGAGCGGGTCAGGCCCTCCTGGCGTCCTAATGGTCCCCGCACAGGTTCTGGAGTGGACGGGGAAGGGGGGAGTGTGGCGGGCGAGCACCCGGCTGTGTGACCCTGGCTGCGTGCCTTGACCCTTCTGAGCCCCAGATCCCTCATCCACGCGACAGGCGTGACAGCGTCAGCCTCCCCGGTGCTGGCTGTCACCTTACGAGGTATCCGGCGTTTAGGATGGGACAGCTGCTTTGCTAGTATTTTTCCTGTGTTCGTCCCTTAATACTAACAACGCACATGATTTAAACAGCTTGAGGCCAAGGTCCGCATCCGACGCAGAGAAGCTGGAAGATTCGGATTCCCAACAAAGATGCGCGAGCCCGCCCCGGCCGCGGCCTCACCTGATGAAAGGCCGGGACACCGCGAGCACCGTGCGGATGAACCAGGACGGGTGCACAATGATCAGCGACTTCAGGTTCTTCCGCAATCTGCGTGGGGAAACAGAGCAAGTGAGCCCTGGGGAGGGAGGGGCTCCCGGCGGGCAGATCCAGGCTGGGGGGGGGGGGGGTCCGGAAGGCCGAGCCCCCTTTGCGGGGTTTGTGGGGGCCACGCTGACCTCTAGCCCCGGGTGTCACTTCATTCAGGGCCTGAGCTCTTGACTGCGTGGCCACGCGGCCCATCCCGGAAAGATGTCCTGGGGCACCCTGGTTCTGACCCCCTGTTGTGGTCACGTTGAACTGCGTCCCCCCCCCCCCCCCAAGATTTGTATGTTGTAGTCCTAACCTCTTGGACCTCAGAACGGGGACATCGTTTAGAAAATAAGCTCATGGCCGACATAATTCTCTAAAAGTCACACCAGGGCAGGATGGGACGTAATCCAATCACTGGTGTCCTTATAAAGAGGGGACGTTTGGACGCAGACACACGGGGAAAGGCCGCGTGACCACGACGGGGGCGGCGCGCCTCCAAGCTGGGGGGGGGGGGGGGGGGTCCCAGGGAGGGCGGGGCCCCCCCCCCCCCCGCCCCCCCAGGAGCCAGGAGACGCACGGAACAGACTCAGGAGCCGATCAAGTCCGTTCCACTGTCCGGTCTGAGGTCGTTTGTCCGACCGTCCGGTCTGAGGTCGTTTGTCCGACGGCCACGCAGCCTTCGGGGGGGGGGGGGGGGGGGCCGGGGGGTCCCCTGCTCCGCGGGGGTGAAAACCCCTACCCCCCGGGCCCTTCCGCCCACGCGCTCACCTCCTGTCGATCATCTGATAACACTTCTTCAGCCAGCCGATGCCGGGCATCCTCCGCCGGGGGGTGGCGCCGTTCAGGTAGACGATCATGTAGTCCTCGGCCACCAGCAGCTCCAGACTGCTGATGACGTACCTGGTCACGTGTGCGGAAGACGGGGGCCCGGCAGGGGGGGGGCCAGAGTTAGGAAGCCCCGCCCCCCGTCCGCGGGACGGAGCGCCCGTGGGCGCCTGCGCTCTTTGCTGCCGCCTGCCGTGCTGGGCCAGCCCCGCCTGCTCGGGGTGGCGCGGCTGCAGACCCCAGCCCACCCCAAGTTAGTGTCCGTGGGCCTAGGGATAGCAGGGGTCACCATTTCACTAAGCACTTATTAGGCACCAAGGGTTTTACGCGCACGACAGCATCTAGCGTCTCCGTTAATCCGGAGAGGGGGTCCCAACGGCCCCGGGGACGGCCGGGGAACGGGCACCCACAGTGGACGGCCCACCGCACCAGATGTTACGGGTCCGGGCTCCCGTCCCGGCCCCGTCTCTCCCTGAGCAACTTGAGAAAATCTTTTCTTTTTGTTTACTGTTATTATTATTTTTTTAAATGTCTGTTTATTTTGACAGAGAGCGAGCAGGGGAGGGGCAGAGAGGGAGGTGGACAGAGGGTCCAAAGTGGGCTCCACGCTGTGAGGGCGGAGCCGGACGTGGGGCTTGAACTGCGAGCCGGGAGATCATGACCTGAGCCACCCCGCAGCCCCAGAAAACCTTTTCCTCTGTCTCAGCCTCTACGTCCCCACCTGAAGGTGGGGGGTGGGGGGAGGCTGGGCTCCCTGGATTCTGGGGCCCCTTCCTGCCCTGACCTCCCCCAGGTGCCTCCTCGTCCTCTGAACCACCGGGCACCGGAGCCCCACCGAGTCAGCAGGAAACCTCCATAATCACCAGAACAGAAGTAGATCACGTTTACTGAGCTCTTTCTGTCACCTGCCAGGTGCGTTGCTCCATCATTATGAAGCTGCACCCCTGCGTCCTTGGGCAAGTGACTGAACCTGTCTGTGTGTTGGGGGCGGCACCTGTAGGAGGAGGTGTCCGCCCCACAGGGTTGCCCGGAGCGTGGACTGCGTTTCCACACGTGAAGCGCGTGGCCTCGCGGGCCGCCAGAGAGTAAACGCCCAGTAAGTGGGAGTGACGAGGGGTGGTCCTGGGAGCCTGGTCCAGCCCACGGGCTGGGGCTCTTGGAGCCATGGGCACGGGGCGCAGCGGGCGGGCGGGCCACTTACAGGAAGAGGTTCTCCATGATGTAGTGGTAGTCAGGGGAGCTGCTGTCCGGGAGGAAGCAGGCAGCGAACACAATGATGGCGTTGAGACCCTCGCCGTAGTACCCTGGGGAGAGGGGGCCAGTGAGTGGCTCGCGCTCTGAGCTGCCCCCGGCTCTCCCCCGGGCCCCCACAACCTCGCCAGCCAGCCCCTTCCTTCCCGGAGGGCACGGCTCTGAGTCATGCGAGCGCTTGGGGAGCCGGCAGACCCCTGATCGGCCTGCCTTTGATGGGGACACCGGGCTTAACGCCCCTGTGTCTCGGATAAAGAGACTGAGGTTCAGAGGGAGCCTCTGATGACCTCCGGTCGGCCCGGCTGGAGCCAGGGGGGGCTCGCGGGGTGCGGTCTCACCTCCGTGGGTCACTACCCTCATGTAGGGTCGGATCATGTGCAGGTCAATCCGGTGTTCTTGTTCTCCGATGATCACCGTCCGCCAGAGGCGCCCGTTGGTGGCACCGCCGTCCTCCACTGCGCCGTCCCCGAACAGATCTGCGCTGTCACCGGGCATGTTCTTCGCGGCGGCCACCGGGGTGTCATCTGGGGGGGTGGGGGAGGGAGCAGAAGGGACGTCTCAGTCCAGACGCTGGGTCCCAGCCTCCCGCCCCGGCCCCCTCTGCCTCTGCCGCCTGTGGACGCGTGACCCTCCTGCTTCCCCCTTGACCTTGCCCACGTGCTTCTCCCCGCCCAGAGGCCCTGCTCGTCCACTTCCCCTCCTCCCCCCGCTCTCCCTTCACGGCCCGGCTCAAATGCCACCTTCTCCAGAAAGCCTGGCTTCCTAGAGCACTCTGTGGGCTTGGGGCTCAGAGCCTGTGAACGTGTGTGTCTGCTTCATCAAACCGCGAGGGCGCTCAAGGGCACGGGCGCTCTCATTCTGTGCCCTCCTTGGAGCCTGGCACCGGGACCCCCTGCACGCTTGCCCGGCCCCTAGCGACGCACGCGGCTCTCCACGGCCCGGTCCTCCTCCGCCTGCCGTGTTTCATCCAGCCCTGACCCCTCCTTCCGGCGCGTCCCCTACCTCAGCCGCCAGAGGCCCATCTAAAACCCCTCTGGGGCGACAGGAATAAACACAATGACGAGAGAATCCCACAAATCACCGCACACGTGTCGGGTGGCCTAGACGAAACAGCTAAATTCTAAGAAACGCACAAACCACCAGAACTGACTCAGGAAGAAATAGAAAAACGGGGTAGACCCGTGACGGCAGGGCGATTGGATCGGGGTGGAAACTCCCTCCCTCCCTCCCTCCCTCCCTCCAGCCCGCCGAGGGCCGGGTGGCTTCGAGGCACAGGTAAAGAGGTAACGCCGATCCTTCCCCGTCTCAGCACTGCACACGTTCGGGGTGTCCCGGGTGGGCATCCTCGCCGCCCCACTCAGTGCCAGGAGCAGCCCCAGTGCGACGGCCCCAGACGTCCCCAGACGCGGCCCTGTGTCCCCTGGGGCAGGACCACCCCTCGGGTGAGCCCCTCTGCCCCGTCCCAACATCTCACCTCGTTTCCCTCACAGCACCGAGCACCAGGGGCGATCAGCTTGTGCGTTTTGGCTTTGGTGCCTCGCGTCTGTCTTTCTGGCGACCGTGCTTGGGGCTGGGCACCCCCTCTTCCTGCCACATCCCCGCCACCCGCCCCGCACCCCAGTCAAGATCTGCTCCCGAACAAATGCTCCCCAGACGGCTGTGCAATGAGTTGGAGGCACTTCATTTCGGACGCGGTCACCTTTGAGAATCACGGGAAAGCCACGCCCCCCGGACAAACCCTCAAGTCCTCAAGAAAAACGGGCGTGGGGTCGCAGCGGAGGAGGGACCCTCCCGGGGCTGTTCCGTGAGCCCTGGGTTGGAGCCCCTGTCCCAGCTCAGCCCGTGGGGAGCAGCCCTGGGCCTCACCTTCCCACTCCAGCTCATTGCCATTTCCCAGAAACTCCAGCGAGTCGGTCTCGTCCGGGGTCTCGATGTCGTCCACGTTGATATCTAGGTCATCGGGGGTGTCCAAGAAGTCGTCGGACAGCAGGGAGCCCTCGCTCTGATCCAGCGAAATGTTGATCTCGGGGGCGACCAGTGTCTTCCGCTTACGATGAACTCCATTGAAGTTCAATGTGTTGGGAGGGGCTGTTTGGAAAACGGGAGAACGAAACAACTGCAGCTTCTTCCTCTCCTTGCTCCCCCTCCCCGGTTCCCGACCCGGTGAGCGGTCTGCCCCACCATGTGGTTGCAAGTCAGGCGACATCCCTTCCGGACAGGTTCATGCCATGCCCTTGCCGCCTGGACGTCAAGGGCGGGCGCCTGGACCTCGCTGCTTCCCGGCTCTGTGACCCCGCAGACGGAGCCTGACTTAATTTTACCGGCCGCTAGGTGAGACTCGCAACGGTGAGTCAGGTCAGGGTCACACGGATGGCCTGCCCGGCTCTAGACGGTGGGCCTGTCGACACCTGCGATCACTGTTGCCTTCTGGATGGGGCTGGCAGAGGACGCCCGCGTTCTGCTTTTCACCTCTCGGTGATGTCCACCTCCGTAATCGCTGAAGTTTACCGATCACATCGCACGGGCCAGGCCCTCTTCGCAGCAACCCCCCCCCCAAGCGTTTTCCTGTTTCGACTTTGCGATATCCGCACAAGGCGAGTTCTGTTATTGTCCCCTTTACCAGGTGAGCAAACTGAGGCACAGAGGGATCTCTCTGGAGCTGGTCAGAGTGGGTATGCCTCATGGTTTGAACTGCTTTTTCCCGAAGACTCTTAGCTGAAACTCTGGTCTCCTTGTATGAGGTGGTCTCCCCCCACCCCACCCCCCCCGGGCTGCCTCCAAGGGGTTAAAGCTGATCCGACAGCTAGCTGAGCAGGGCTAGCCCCTGACGGAGGTGGCCTTACATGGGGTAAGCCCCCAGATGTCCCCAAGCCAGCTCAAGGGAGACAGGTTGTTCTTCCAGAGACCTTGGGAACTCTCCCCCAGAATCGTCAGCGGACGGAATCGTCGGTGGACAGTGAGGACAAAATAAATGAGCCAATAGGAGAGCCCTGCCCCTCTCTCGCCAGATGAAGACATTCGTCGACACGTAATTCAACGGACAAGCTCCTTACCCTTTTGGTCTTTGAATTTCTCCAGCCCTAAACCACGGGTCAGAGGTGACCGCCTCAGGGCACACACCGGGATGTAAATGTGTGCTTTTGCAGAAAACGGTAAAAACAAAATAGCCATGGGGGCACCTGGCGGGGGCGGGGCTCAGTCGGCTAAGCGTCTGACTCTTGGTTTCGGCTCAGGTCATGATCTCACGGTTCGTGAGTTTGAGCCCCGTGTCGGGCTCCGTGCTGACAGTGTGGAGCCTGGGATTCTGTCTCTCTCTCTTTCTGCCCCTCCCCTACTTGCACTGTCCCTCCCTCTCTCTCTCTCTCTCTCTCAAAAAAAGAAAGAAAGAAAATCGAAAAGAAATTTTACAAAAAAAAAAAAATCTGATGGAATTTGTCCTGCCAAATTTCAGACTTGCTGGGACTGACGATCCCTTTCTTTCCTCCTGTTTCTGCTTTTCGGAATGAGGACATCTATCCCATGCCTGTCCCACCGTCATATTTTGGAAGCAAATAACCTGCCGGGGTTTCACGTGTTCACAGCTGAAGAGGAATTTTGCCCTGAGTCTTCTTCCTCTTGTGGCCCTCAACTGATTAGATGAGACCCACCCATATTAGGGAATGCAATCTACTCTACTCAGAGTCTAGTCATTTAAATGTGAATCTCATTGAAAGAGTGACTCTCAATGGAAACCTCTAGAATAATGCGTGACCACATCTCTGGGTGCTGTGGCCCAGCCGAGTGGACACATAAAATTGACCACCAAGTCTCTCCATCTCCTTAACTAAATGTCATTTGCGAAGTCCCTTTTGCCACGTGAGGGGACCTTCACAGAGTCCAGGATTAGGATCTGGATACGCTTTGGGGGCTGTGATTCAACCAGTCACACCTAGGAAGAGGGGTACGGTTATCCCACACCTCTCGTTTCGCAGAGGTAGGAAACGGAGCTCCAACACAGTTAGGGGACTCGCCCAAGATCACCCTCTGGGGGTGCTCAGGTCAGAAGCAGGCCCAGTACTCTAGGGGGACCAATCATCCAGAGTGGCCCCAGAAAGCTGGGACGAGCTGGTCTTAGCTCTTACTGCTGTGTGACATCAGGGGCATGGCTGTCCCTCTCTGGTCAGTCTTTCCTCCGAAAGGGTAGGATGAGCTGTGATGAGCTGCATGGGGGAGACGCGGGCAGAGTGGGCACCCCCCCCCCCCCAGCAAGACCACGTGGGGGGATCCCACTGAGGAGAACACATGTTCAGGACAGTTCCTCTGGCTGTCCTGGACCCCCCGTCCCCAAATTCTGGGGCTTTGGATCCTCAGAGCCGTGAGCCTTCCTGAGCGCTTGGGACAGCAGAGCCCTCCAGGGCTGACTTTGCGCCTGGCGTCCCCTGGGCACTTAACACATGTCACCTCATTTAGTCCTGGCAGTCCCCCTTCCGCGGGGAGCTCACGACCTGCATTTAATAGATAAGGACTTGGAGGCACAGAGAGGCCAGGCAACCAGCTGAAGGATACACAGCAACACCACATGACTCGGCCGCGCATCTCCCCCCCCCCCCCCCGCCCCACCCCAATGGTTGCTTTCCCTCCAGGCCTCGCGCAGAAGGTCCCCCTTCCCTGACGGTCCGCCTCGGACATTTCGACAGCTACGGCCTCAGGCAGAGCGGGACCTGGAAACAGCGTGCCCGTTTTTGCACCCGTGGAAACTTACAGGACGTGTCTTCCGTGGGGCTGCCAAGCGGGTCCATCCCTGTCTCTTCCGGGAGTGGCCTGCGGACCCAGCAGAGAGCAGGTATCAGTCACGGGAGCGCGGAGTGCAAACAAACAGCATGGACAAGACTCGGGGAGGTCTGGGGAGTCCCTGGGACAGAGAACACCTGCTCATCGGCACAGAACATCCTAGAACATCGGTGCCGGAGGGCTCCCTTCCGATCATCGCATGGCTATTAAGCTTTTCTTTCTTTCTTTAAAAAAAAAAATTTTTTAATGTTTATTCATTTTTGAGAGAGAGCATGAGCGGGGAAGGGGCAGAGAGAGAGGGAGACACAGAATCCAAAGCAGGCTCCAGGCTCCGAGCTGTCGGCACAGAGCCCGACGCGGGGCTCGAACCCACGGACCACGAGATCACGATCTGAGCCGAAGTCCGACGCGCCACTGGCTGACCCTCTCAGGTGCCCCAAGTTTCGTCTGTTAAAGTAACGCCACCGACCGTGCATTTGTGGCCCTTGATGCTTGGCCGGGCATGGATTTGCAAAACCAGGCGGTTTTTTCCTGGCAACGCCTGGACCGCTTTGGGGAGCTCAACGCCGGTGCATTGGGCCCAGGCGCTCCGGCTCCTTTGCTCCCGGCGAAATACTCCATCCCGGGAGGCAGAAGGTCTGCACAGAGCCCGGGGCTGCCAGAGGCCCTCGCTGCAGGGCGTGCTGACTCAGGGAAGCGCTAATTCACCTCTGCAACTCAGCAGTGCGGGCTCAGCCCAACGGGGAGCCAGAGCCGTGGGGAGAGGAGGGCGATGGAATGCTTCCTCCTTTCCTTTTCAAAGCGCTTCACTCCCTCTGTCTGTTCCTCTTCCTTTCCGTCTTCCTTTCCTGCCCCCCCCCCCCCTCACAGAACATCCAGGCGCAGTGGCGGGTCTGGGAGGGGAAGGGAGAACGGGAAGTTGCTTTGCGGTCATACAGGTCAAAGGTCAAACTGGAACAGACACAAAGGAAATGAACCCGTGCGTCCACACAAACCCCCACACTGGGGGGGCGAGGGGGGGGGGGGGGGGGGCGTTCAGCCAGTTAAGCGTGACTCTTCAGCTCAGGTCAGGATCTCACGGTTCGAAGGTTCGAGCCCTGGTGTCGGGCCCTCCCTCCGCCAAAAAATAAATAAGCTTAAAAAAAAAACCCCACACCCCAGTGTGATATGATTCACAGTGGCCAAAAAGTGGAAACACGCCGTGTCCATGGATGGGTGAAGGGATATGTGTCCCTCACGCACCGGAAGGTCACTCGGCTGCGAGCAGGAGCGAGGCGCCCACACCCGCTGCCCCCCAGGAACGGACCCTGGATACACGACGGTCAGGGAGGGAACCAGACACGAGAGGCCACACAGGGTGTGAGTCCACGTGCGTGAAACGTCCAGAACAGGCCCGTCCACGGACGGGAAGGGGGCTCGTGGGGGCCGGGGGCTCGGGGGGCAGCTGATGAGGCCGGGGTTACTTTTTAGGGAGATGGAATGTTCTGGAACTTGATAGAGGTGACGGTTGCAGAGCATTGTGAATGTACCAGACGTCACTGAATCGCGCACTGAAAACCGTTGATCCTATGCTATGTGAATTTTCCCTCAAAAGAAAACCACGCCTTGAAGAAGGACACAAAGGGCAGACGGGGGCTGAAGAGTCAAGTCACACGCCTGCTCTCTCGGTCTTGTCTGTAGCTGCCACCCTTGCTCCCAACACAGGTGACTCCTGAATGAGTCCAGGACCCCAGAGCCCAGGAGAGACACCAGCCACCTGCCAGGTTACCCCCAACTGCAGACTGACGGCTGAGGCCCCACCTCTAGCCTTGTCCTGCCCACACAGCACTTAAAAGCATCTTAAATTTGCGGCCGAATCAGAGACGTGACACAAATATTTCGGGTTTCCGTCTTTTCTTCAATAACGGACCTGCCCTCTGTGAGTGGTAACAACCCCCCAGGAGCTGAATGTGGGCCCCTCCCGCTCACCTGGGGGCCGGACTTTTGCTCTGGTTCCTTCTCTCACGTGCACCTGCCCGCCCAGTGCCCATCAACGTCTGAGGCGTCAAATCCCGGTCTAGACCGAGTCTGAACCCTCACTTACCCCATGGACAGGGCACTCGCTGTGTGCCGGGTTGGAATGTTCGCGGCACAATCTTATTTCCTCCCCACAGCAACCCTCGGAGGCAGGTAGGAGCCCGTTGCACAGGGGAGGAAACTGAGGCTGGCCCCACAAGCTGGAGTCAGAGAAACTACCCGGTGGCCGAGCTGATTCCAGTCATTGCCCTCTACTGCCCCCTTGTGCCTGGTCCGCACATGTGCACCGACCCCGGCGGGGGTTTTGTGCAGCCCAGGATGTCCGGTTCTCATCAGGATGTGATTCAGCCTCCCAACCCTGGGCGGGTCCACATAAAGCCTACCTTGGCCCCTAACCTAGCGGGATGTGGCCCAGCTGCAGCCGAAATGTCAGGGTGGGGAAAGCATCCAGCTCCTTGGTGCAGACTGGGAAACTGAGGACCCGAGGGAGACTTTTCCTTCAGTTCATAAACGTACGTTAGGTGTCTGGGCCATGCTCAGCCGGGCTGCAGCGACAGTCTCCGTGCTGCCCTGAAGGTTTCTGGTAGACGTTCGCATCCAGCAGGTGGCGACTTTAAGTAGGAGACCTCCCTCCACAATAGGGGTCTCACGCAAGGGAAAGGCATCGAGGTTTCCCCGGGGGAAGAAACAACTCTGACTTGATTTCTGCTCAGGTCATGATCTCGCGGCTCGTGAGATCAAGCCCCGCATCGGGCTCTGTGCGGACGGTGGGGAGCCTGCTTGGGATTCTCTCTCTCCCCCTCGCTCTCTGCCCCTCCTCTGCTCATGCTCGGTCTCTCTCAAAATAAATAAATGAAGTTAAAAAATTTTATTTTATTTTATTTTATTTTATTTTTAATGTTTATTTTTGAGGGAGAGAGATCTCAAGCGGGGGAGGGGCAGAGAGCGAAGGGGAGACAGATTCCAAATCATTCTCTGTGCTGAAAGCATGGAGCCCAATTAGGGGCTTGAACTCCCAAATCGTGAGATCATGACCTGAGCCGAAGTCAGATGCACAACCGACTGAGCCACCCAGGCGCCCCCCCTAAAACTTGTTCAAATAAAATACTTACGTACAAAATAAAATAGAAAATATACAATATGTTCTATACTTTATGTTACATGTAAAAACACATAATTATACATCCGATTATATGTAATTGCACATAATTGCATATATTACACAAAACATACAACAGCATAATGTATTAATAAAGAATATGGAAA
Organism: Panthera uncia; assembly: GCF_023721935.1. Classification (NCBI taxonomy): domain Eukaryota; kingdom Metazoa; phylum Chordata; class Mammalia; order Carnivora; family Felidae; genus Panthera; species Panthera uncia. The sequence continues at coordinate 2,729,691 of NC_064816.1, read as the reverse complement.
TTAATGGGGCTCCTGGGTGGCTCAGTCGGTTATGCATCTGACTTTGGCTCAGGTCATGATCTCGCGGTCCGTGGGTTCGAGCCCCACGTCAGGCTCTGTGCTGACAGCTCAGAGCTTGGAGCCTGCTTCGGATTCTGTGTCTCCCTCTCCCTCTGTGCCTCCCCCACTCGCAGTCTCTCTCTCTCTCTAAAAATAAATAAATATTAAAAAATAAAGAATATGTAAATTAATAAACATAGTAACACAAATATAACTTATATGTAAATCTACAATTCTATAATATGACATACTATATAATTGTCATAATATGATTTTAAATATATAATATGATTAATAATATATATCATACATGTAGAGAATGGAAAACTATTGGTTCTGTTTCTCTGCAGAACCCTGACTGATACAAGAGAGGAGAGATGTAAACACTGAGTAAACAAACAGTTGGAGGAAACAGAAGGTGATACCTGCAACAAAGAAAATAAGAAAGAAGAGGGAGGAGGTAAGGCACAGTAGTGGCAGTCAAGGAAGGCCTCTTTGAGGAGGTGACTTTAAAAAAATATATTTTTTTTAACTTTTTTTTTTTTTTTTTTTGAGACAGAGAGAGACAGAGCATGAACGGGGGTGGGGCAGAGAGAGAGGGAGACACAGAACCGGAAGCAGGCTCCAGGCTCTGAGCCATCAGCCCGGAGTCTGACGCGGGGCTCGAACTCACGGACCGTGAGATCGTGAGCTGAGCTGAAGTCAGACGCTTAACCAACTGAGCCACCCAGGCGCCCCTAAAAAAAATATTTTTAATGTTTATGTTTGAGACAGACAGCATGAGCGGGGGGGCGGGGCGGGCAGAGAGAGAGGGGGGACAGAGGATCCAAAGAAGGCTCTGCACCAACAGCGGCGAGCCTGATGTGGGGCTCGAACTCACGAACTGTGAGAGCAGGACCTGAGCTGAAGTTAGACGCTCAACGGAGGGAGCCCCCCAGGCGCCCCCAGGAGGGGACTTCTGTGTAGAGAGAAGACTGGGGGAAGGGCCTTCCATTTGGGCAGAGGCCCTGAGGCCGGAAGATGCTTGGTGAGTCGTAGGAACAGACCAGAAAGCAGAGAACTTCTCCTGAGTTGGAGAAGCCGACTGAGCAGGACTCCAGGCTCCCCAGAGAAGCCCGCTGTTTCCCAACAGGCCCCACCCCCGCCGGCCCACAGGGCTGCGGCTTTCAAGGCCAGGTGGAAGCTTGCTACTTCCCCAAGTCCCAGGAAGCGCTCATTTTGTGCAGAGCTGAAGCCTCTCGGGTAAACTCCAAGTGGACCCGGATGGCTCCCGGCAGCACAGTCCTTGCTTACCTACAGTGGGCAAGCCCCCTGCAAGGTGGGCTTTCTTTAATATGCAAGGTGCACCGTATGACTTTCATCTTTCTGTGCTGGGTGGAATTCTGTTCCCCTCCCCCAAAAGATAACTCAAGTCCTACCTCCCAGCACTTGGAATGTGACCTACTGGCAACAGGGCCATTGCAGATGTAATTAAGTTAAGGAAAGGTCAATTTAAAAAATAATCTTCAAAAAGGGGCGGAGGGGGGCGCCTGGGTGGGTCAGTTAAGGGTCTGACTTCGGCTCAGGTCATGATCTTGCGGTAGGTGGGTTCGAGCCCTGCTTTGGGCTCTGTGCTGACAGCTCGGAGCCTGGAGCCTGCTTCGGATTCTCTCTCTCTCTCTCTCTCTCTCTCTCTGCCCCTCCCCTGCTCGAGGTCTGTCTCTCTCACTCTCAAAAATAAACCAACATGGGGCGCCTGGGTGGCTCAGTCGGTTGGGGGACCGACTTCGGCTCAGGTCATGATCTCGCGGTCCGTGAGTTCGAGCCCCGCGTCGGGCTCTGTGCTGACTGCTCAGAGCCTGGAGCCTGTTTCGGATTCTGTGTCTCCCTCTCTCTCTGGCCCTCCCCTGTTCATGCTCTCTCTTTGTCTCAAAAATAAATAAACATTAAAAAAAATTAAAAATAAATAAATAAATAAATAAACATTAAACAATTTTTTTAATAAAAAAAGAAGAGGCCATACTTCATTAAGGTGTCCGTCAGTCCAGTGAGTATTGTGCTTATGGGAAAAGGGGAATTTGGACACAGACGCAGGACGTGTGAGGATGTGGCAGAGACGGGAGAGACGTGTCCATAAGCCAGGGATCAGCCAGGATTGCTGGCCACACCAGAAGCTGGGAGAGGTGGGAAGGAGTCTCCCCTTCAGGGGGAGCAGGGCCCTGCTGACACCTTCATTTTGGACTTCTGGACTCCAGAAGTGTGAAAGCATACATCTCTATTGTCCGAGGCCACCCAACACGGCAACCCCAGGAAACTCATGTACCCCTGTGGTATGAAATCCAGATCTCTCACCTGGGCATCCCACCAGGATGTGGCGTCGGTGAACCCTCCGACCCCGTTCTCACGACCTAGCTGGGCTCTTGCGCTACATTCCCCATCGTGCCAAGGCCTTCCTTGCCCCAGTGCCTTTGCACATCTCACTCCTCTGTCTAGAGTAAATTTGCTTAGCCTTTAAGGCTGGGTCAGTGTCCTCCAGGAGGTTCTGACTGAGTCTGGCCTCTACCCTACCCTGCACTCTGCCCCAGAGCCCACCATGAGCACTCAGTCCGTGGTACGTGTGCTAATCGCTTGCTTCCTGGGAAGACTGTGAGCCGTTGAAGAGGAGGAAGTTCCTCTTCCTATCTTGCTTTGGTGAGTCACAGGCCAGCCCTCAAAGAAGTGGCTTGTGGAAGGACAGGGGGAAGGAAGGCACATCACATGAGTCGGAGAGGCACAACCCAGAAGGCCTGTCAACCTGATGTGGCTCTACCCTCAGATTCTAGCCTCAGGGTTGAGGTTTCTCATGATGTGAAACAAGAGAATTGGGAATAAACTTTGACCATGCCTCCTGCTCCCCAGCCCCCCGCCCCCCGCCCAACCTGTGCTCCAAGGGCATCAAGCTTGGGCACTGCTTGCCTCGGTCTCCCTTCAGGGGCTTCCCAGTCTGTTTCTGCCTGACCAAGGCCGCTTCTGGTGCGTGGCAACCACAGAATCTCTTTCCGGGTAGAGGCATGCTTTTCTGATAGCCATATGACACCCGCAAAACTCAGGCAAGGGAACCAGAGGGGATACTTCTGTGGGGCCTAAAAAATTATTTCTTGGCAACTTTGGTGGCTCTTAGATGCCCAGACAAATAAATGTACCCTTTTTCCTTCTCTGCAATTTCCAACACTTCTGTCCCTTCCTGTCACTCTTGTCTCCCCCAGCACCATTGTCTCCGGGAGGGTCACAAGGCCTGGGGTGGTAAGCAGAACCATGGACAGCGGCACCACAGCCGCCCTCCCCCCGCCCCCCCAGCAGCCTGACTCCACCCTAGCAGCCCTGACTCCACCCCCAGCAGTGCCGACTCCACCCCCAGCAGCCTGACTCCACCCAAAGCAGCCTAGACTCCACCCCCAGAAGTGCCGACTCCACCCTCAGCAGCCTGACTCCACCCAAAGCAGCCTAGACTCCACCCCCAGAAGTGCCGACTCCACCCCCAGCAGCCTGACTCCACCCAAAGCAGCCCTGACTCCACCCCCAGCAGCCTGACTCCACCCAAAGCAGCCTAGACCCCACCCCCAGCAGCCCGACTCCACCCCCTGCAGTCCAACTCCACCCTAGCAGCCCTGACTCCACCCCCCAGTAGTCAGCTGTGTTTTTGCAGACTGAATTGTGTCTCCCCTGCCTCCCTCACCCCTGCCAATTCAAACATCTAAGGACCAACCGTCAACACGGCTGTTTTTGGAGATGGGGCGTTTAAGAAGCAATGAAGGTGAACTGAGGTCCTTCGGGGCCTTGATCCCATCGGGCGTGGCCGTGTAAGAAGGGGGAGAGACAGGAGCAATCTCTCCACACACATGCACAGAGGAAAGGCTACATGAGGACACAAGAAGGTGGCTGTCTACAAGCCAGGGAGTGAGCCCTCACCGAACCCACGGATCTAACTTCCAGCCTCCAGGGCGGGGAGGAAGTGTCTGTAATACTCTGTCTGGCAGCCCAAGCCGACTGAGACAGAGGAGGAAACTAGGAGAGACGAGCCCGGTGTGGAGAAAGGCGGGGCTGAGGACGGCAGAAATGCTCCAGCCGGTCAGGGCCCACGACTCCTACACACATCTTTTGGGACCTGCTGAGGTGTGTGCAACACAAAATTAGCTCTGTGCATGTGCTGGGCTGAGGGAGAGAGGCAGAGAGAGACAGAGGAGGAAGGGAGAGACAGAGAGACACACAGAGAGGGCAGAGACACAGGAGGGAAGGAGGGAGGTGGGAGGGAATGATAAAGCAAAAGGAGTGAACTGTTAGTTGGCAAATCTGGGGAAAAGTTTACAGTTATGACTTAGACCATCCTTGTAATCTCTCCTCAAAGTTTGAGACGACATCGGAATAAAAAGTTACAAAGCAACAGAACCCATAGCCACTTGCTTGTGGAGGGAAAGGCGGGCTGGGATGCCAGTCAGACACCTATCCCTGCACCTGCCTCTTCTGACCTGTGAGACTCTGGTCAAGATCCCCCTCAGCTTTTCTTCTGCCCCTCAACCTGCCTCCACTGGCCTCAGGGCCTTTGCACATACTGCTCTCTGAGCTTGGAATACTCAGGACCCACCCAGAGTCTCCTTCCCCTGTTCGTCCCTCTTCATCCTTCACAGCTCGGGGTCAGCACCCTCTCCAGCCTCTCCAATCTCTCCAACCTGGTCAGACCCCACCTGGGCACTCTCCAAGTACCATGAACCCAGCTGCAATTTTCCGTTGGGTCGTGAAGTTTATGAGGGAATGGCCAGCCCCTGCCCCAGAGGAAAGGCCCCATGAGGGCATCTGTCTTGTTCTCTGTGTGTCCCGAGTGTTTCGCCCAGGGCCTGGCATACAGCTGGTGCGTATCGTTACAGAGAATGAATGGAGAAATAGGGCAGAGAGAGCTACATCATCTCTGGGCTGCCCTCTGGATCCTTAAGAACCTGCAGAAGGGCGGGACACAAGGAAGATGCTACAAGGTCATGGCAGCGGGAGGGGCTGCGGGCACAGGGCAGGCACTCTGACACCCCGGGGAGGCTGGAAGACGCCCCCGGGAAGGGGACCACTGGGCTGGAAGGAACAGAACTGTGGGTTGTCTGGCACCAGACAGAGGTGCTTATGTGGAGACGCCGCTGGGTGCCGAATGAAGGAGCTGCACTCACTCCTCCCGTGGCGGGGAAGGCAGAAGCCTTGGCGAAGGGCTGGCTCACGTCCCGGGGCGGCACAGCAGGGCCACTGTGCCGCAGACACTGGGCTACTGAAAAGGGACAGCGACCCTCTGCAGCTGGGAGAAACTCGCTTAAAAATCATAGTTGCAGCTGCCCCATTTTGTCTCAACAAGGGGCTTGGGAGAGGGGGTGTCTTTTAAAAGATCAGGGCGGGGGGGCGTGCGAGTGAACGAGATACGGCGAGGAAGCGTCCAGGGTGGGGGGCAATGTATTTGGGCAGCCCTCGTCATTCAGAGCGCCCATCCCGGCCGCCTTGCCCTGCGCGCCTCAGAGAATTCTTCCAGCAACTCTGTGAGTGAGGCATTATCGACCCGATTCACAGGCAGGACAACTGAGGCACGAGGAAGCCCTCGGCACCCTCAGCGACGGGGATCCTCTTTTCTAGGGTGAGCACCCTCCCTCCTTCGTCTGTTCCTTTCCAGACAGTTATATAATGAGCTCTTGGACAGCATCCCCTGGGGCAAAACCCTTGCACTAAAGGAGGGCGCAGAGGCACTTTGTGTCCAGCCATCGGATTAGGGGAGCCTGTGCCGACCCGTGTTTTCTCTTACCCCACACCACCCAGCAGAGCGAAGAGAGGGACACAGGCCTGGTGGCTCATGCGTCCTGGCAGTGGAGGCCCACGGCTTCCTTCCTACCCGGTTTCTTATTCCTACCAGTGGCCGTCACCCGCTCAGCCGGTGTCTCCTGAGTGCCGACTGTATATCAGAGTCTGCCTTTGTGCTGCCGGACGACAGCGATCCAACCAAAGGCCCCTGCTCTCGCGGGGCTCCGTTTGGGGGGGGAAACAGACCACACACGAGATACGCACGGACAATATTTAGGGTATTAGGCTCACCGCAGGACCTCCTGGGGCTGCTGTGACAAATGACCACACACTTAGGGGCTTAACACGACAACAGATTCATTCCCTTATGATTCTAGAGGCCAGAAGTGAGTCTGAAGTCGGTTTCACTGGGCGGCAGGCAAGGTGTGGGCAGGCCTGGCTCCTTCCGGAAGCTCTAAGGGAGAATCAGCTTTTGTCCCCTTTCCACCAGGGGGAGGTGCTCCTCCCCCTTGGCTCGTGGCCCCTCCCTCCTGTGACACCAATCTGTCACTTCCGTCGCCTCTGCCCCGACTCCTGAGTCGAGTCTCCTGCCTCCTCTCAGAAGGACCCTGGGATGATATGGAGGGCTCACCTGGGTAATTCAGGGTCATCTCCCTCTTTTCAGATCCTTGGCCTAAACACGTGCAAAGTGTCTTTGCCCCAGAGGGGCACGTTTTCAGAGTCCGGGGATTAGGACACGGACATCTCTGGGGTCCACTCCAGGGATTTTAAGCAGGGCTAGGACAAGATGCCTCCGGCTGCCACAGGTAAAAACACACCCTCACCCGGATTCGTGGGAACACCCGTAAGAATATTGACCCCCCACGAGGCAGTTGTAGAATGTTCGGAATTCCTAAAATAGCATGGGAATGGGAGCTTTGTGCTGCTGTGGCGGGGCGGGGGGGGGGGGGGAGGGATCCATCTTAAATAATTCGGCAAGTATTCATTATGTGCCCGGCGTCCCCCAAGCCCCAGCTCAGAGAGGCGGTGGGCACCCACCCCACCCCCGCCCCGCCCCCAGCAGGGGCTGCCGCAGCAATGGGGAAGCTGTACCTGGGAAGGCCTTCGTCCTGCCATTCTTCCTTCACGTCCACGTTTTCCATCCGGAGCGTAGCTTCAGTGGTCCCCATGCTTGAAACAGAGGTGAGTCCTGAAGGAGAGAGCCACGTGGAGGTTTTGCCGGGCAGTCATCGTAATAGCAACCCCCCCCCCACCCGCGTGTGGCACCTCAGATCGATGAGAGTATTGGATCCATTATTATGTTGAATCGCCGCCCAGCCCCATGACGCAGGTGAGAAAACAGAGGTGTAGAGGGCTGATGACATCCACGTAGGTCTGGAGTTGGAACCCAGGTGAGAGCTGAGCCCCCAGGTATAAGCCCCCTTCGCTTCGAAGCTCCCAAGTCCATGCTCCCTAGGGCTCATCATCCCTCCCTTACCTTGGACTTACACTGGGCAGCAATAAATCCGATTACAATCATTTATACTAAAGTGTTAGTGACTGATATACTTAAGCTTCCTTGCTGGGACCGACACTTTCAAACCCTACCTCTATCTTCTCCAGGCTACCTGCCTTGCCTCTCTGTCCCCGAATAAAGAAGCAAATCCTGACAACCTGCTGGGGCCAACGAAGGCAGTGTGGAAAGAGACTGGGGCTGGAAGTCGGGATCACAATTCTTATCAAGCACAAAGCTCAAGTTTTGTTTTTCTTGTTCTGAGGAGCTGGGGCAGGATGGCGGACAGATGCTAGATGGTGCCTTAACAGCTGGGCTGTCTGAGGCAGTCAGAGCTGCAGAATGAGGCAGAATTGGGGTCCACCCTGAGGCATGCAGGACTCCGCCACTCACCCCTCCCAGCCTCAGTTTCCCCATCTCCAAATTAAAGAGCTGGACTAGAAAGCATCTTTACAATACCTTTGGGGCATAACCTTCCAGGATCCTGTAACTCAGTCAACACCATGGGTTCTGTGCCTTTAAACCAGTGGCTTTCAACTGGGGATAATTTTGCCCTCCCCCTCCCTGCCAAGGGACGCCTGGCAAGTCTGGAGGCATTTTTGGTTGTCACAACGTGGGGAGGGGGCTCCTGGCCTTAAGGGGGTGAGGGCCAGGGATGCTGCCCAACACCGTTAGGCGCGTGTGCAAGCTGGGCCCCCAGGACCGAGAATGATCCAGCCCCAAAGTCCACAGATCTGAGATTGAGAAACCCGGTCTTAATCGCATGCTTGCGAAGGGTCCCCGGGCAGGGTTTGACAGTCCTTATAGAGGGCCCACTGTGTCTCTGCTTCTCATCCTCCAAGCAGCTCCTGGGTTGTTGTTCTCACACGCCAGCACCAAAGGCCCCCCGCCCCCAGCCCCTCACCCTTCCAGATGCCACGGCGGCCCCTCGGCAGAGCTGGTGCATGGCTAACGGTTTGGGTGGGTCATCTGAAGCCCCTGGAGGTGGGGTCTGCATTTGGGGTTGTGGGACAGAGACCAGGACCCAGAGGGAGCCTGGGCCAGGAGAACGCCAGGCAGGGGGGAGGGGTGGCTGGCTAAAATTAGACACCCTCCCCGCCCCCACCAACACACACTTGGGAAACAGTGTCCCACTGGATTCTTGTCGCGGCTCTGAATGTCGTCATCCATTCATGGAGGAGGGACAGTAAGACGCAGTACGCCAAAAAAAAAAAAAAAAAAAAAAAAGAAAGAAAGAAAAACCTCTTCCTGATGCCTGGGGTGATAACCACCACCCAGGACCTTACTGCGGGGGGGGGGGGGGGGGGAAGTTCTGGTCAATGGAAATTCATTTCCTTTCGGAAGACAGTGGTGTCTGCCTGGTTTTCCTCACCCCAAGCGGGGCGTGACCTCAGCCCCCCCGAAGGACGCCCCCCAATCCCACCCACAGCGGAGGCGCTGGACCCACGCAGGCCGGCGCCACAATCCTGTACAGGTGGCGTGTGGGTCCTGCGCGCTCCGGTTCTAAGATCCTGACTTCACTCTGAGGGAAAATGAGGCAAAGTGAGGGGCAGCCGAGAGGTGTGCCTTTGCGCTGGGGCGCTGAATCCTCAGTGCATGGCGTCCAGGTGCAGACAGAGGGGGAGGGATCCGTCTTCAACCTTCTCCCTGCCTCCCCGCCCCGTAGGCGAGCCTCCGTGTACACATCCATCAAGTCTGTCTGTCTCTGTCTCTCTTTCCAAATCCGCTCACGGTGTTATAAATAGACAATGCACAGAGGTGGGGCGTGTACATTTGGGTCTCTTAGGAAGCGTCCCAGAGAGAGGCTGAGGGTTTTATCAGCCTAATCTCCAAGCGCCTCCCGAAAATGGTGCATCCCCCTGCCTTCCAGGTGAGCGGTGGGCACGGAAGGCGGGCTCTGGGTGGACATGCCCGCGGCTGCTTTCCCTCGGCTTCGGGAGACAGGGCTGTGCTACCGTGCAGAGAATCCCAAGACCGTGGGTCCCGGCTCCCAGCCGCCCCACCTGCCCGGAGGGGGTTTGCAACAGCGGATGTCTCCGCACAGGCAAACGTGCCCGGGCAGGGCCGGGACGAAGAGAAAGGGGACTCACCTCCGCGGCCTCTGCGGGTTACGCGCAGACAAAGGCGAGCCCCGCGCCGACGCAGCCGGACATCCCTCGCCTTCCGAGTGCGGTCCCTGGGCCTTCAGAGCATCCGAGGAAGGTGCGCGCAGCGGCGGACTCTGCACGCAAGGAAGGTCACCCGGCGCAACGTGGCGGCGCGGACGGGGGGCGCTTTTGTCCGGAGGTGGGGAACGGACGCAGTTCGCAGTCAGCCGGCTGCCCCTCGCCCCGCTGCGAGCGCGCCCCCTCACCGGCACCGGCGCCCGGCCGTGCCTCCGAGGTGTTTTCTTCCTGCCAGCTCGCAGCTGGCGGAGGCTCGGCTGCCTTAAGACAGTTAATTATGCTGCTTTTGTGTGCAGGGTGGGTGGGTGGGGGCAGGGCTGACCGAAAAGCACAGCCCCCTGCCAGAATCCGGTGCTCTCCATTGGCTGAACGGGGAGTGTTTCCAAGGGCCTCACCGGGGGCAGAAGCGGAAATGATTTGCTGATGGCGCATCACGGATTTAAAAACAAAACAAGGAGCAAACAAACAGACAAACACAGGACGGCGGTGGCCTCATTCCTTAGATTGGGAAGGAGGGACGGAAAGCGTCCCGAGGACCCCATTACGTGGGGCCCCCAGCCGTGTGCCGAGGACCCGGCCGCGTGCTGGGGAGGCAGAATCTTCCCGGCCACGCTTGCTCGGGCCACCGATGGAGAGGCGCCCCCTACAGTTGTGCGCTCAGCGGCCCTGCCCTGGAGGACTCCAGCCTGACAGTATAATAGTATCACGAGTTGCAGCTTCTGAAATTAGACTAGAAGGAGGTTTGGACCCTGGCTAGGCGGCTGCCTAGCCGGGAGGCACGACCGCGTAAGTGACCTTCGCTGCTGGGCCTCAGTTTCCTCACCTGTGAAATGGGAACATCATGGTACTGGCGTTTCGGCATTCAATGAGATCATGTAGGAGAGCGCTTAGCACAGTGCCTGAGAACGCTTCGCTACCTGTCTCTCGCCCTTGCTGTTTCGGGTTTAGACCTGTAGCAGAGGCCGAATGGTGGTCCCCACAAGATAGGGCAGCTCTTATCCTGACCCCTGGAACTTGGGAATATGACCTGATTTGGAAAAAGGGTCTTTGCAGGCAGAATTGAGGATCCAGTACCCTCATTTTGAGATGAGATCATCTGGATCGAGGATAAATCCCAGATCCAATGCCAGGTGTCTTTACCTCTGCAAACCAAGGAGAACCAAGGATTGCCAGCAAACACCCGAAGCTGTGCAGGCATGGAATGCATTCTCCCTCACCGCCTCCAGAAGGAACCGACCTTCATTTTGGACGTCTGGGCTCCGGAACTGTGAGAGAATTTTGATTTCTATTGTCGTAAGCCGCTTGGCTTGTGGCGCTTTGTTACAGCAGGCCCAGAAAACGAACACACCCTGAGTAGCAACCAATGCCCATTACTCTGCCCTGCCTCCCTTAATCACTGCAGTGGCTTTCCACCTGTTTTGTGAACACATCAAGTTCATCCCCACCACGGGGCCTTTGAACATGCTGTTCCCTCTGCCAGGAATGCTCTCCCAGAAGAGGTTCACATTATTCAGGTGCCAGCTCAGAAGTAGTCTCCTTAGAGAGGCCTTCCCTAACCACCCCTACTTTGCCCCCCAATTCATCACCCCATTCCATTGCCCAGTCTGATTTTTTTTTTTTTTTAGTACATACATTAGTATAATTGCTGGGTCATACACTAAGGAGCCTGACTTTTCCCCCACAGCACTTACCACTATTTGAAACTGCCTACTTATTTTTTGTTTGTTTGTTTATTCTCTGACTCCCTAGCTAGAATGTAAAATTCAAGATAAATGAGACTTGGGTGGTCTTGTACCCTGCTGTGTTCTCTGCAGAGGTCAGCAGCACCTGGCACAAAGGGGGGGTCCAGGAGATGCAGGTAGAACGCGTCGATGTCGGCTCCCCCCGCCCCGTGGATACCAGACAACACTCTACTCACCTTGCTGCCAAACTCACTGCATCAGGGTCTGTGCCCCTCCAAGCCAAAGGCGGAAAGGCACTGCCCCACAGCAGGGGATGAGAGCCTGGAGCCTGAAGCTCGAGATCCGTCGGACTTTATGCGCCCTGGCTGGAGGAAGTGGAGCCCTGCGAAGAGACGCGTGTGTTAATTCAGTGGGAAATCCAGGCCAGTCCTCGTGCTGGGCACTGGGGTCCAGCGTGTGAATAAGAAAGACTTCGCTTTTGTTAAACTCCCGTTTGGAGAAACAGATGGGCAAAGGAGTCTGGGCTGATTTAGAGACATCTTTGAAGCAGAGTGGCTTGGGGGAGGGGGCATGGGAAGACGTCCAGGGGCAGAGGGTGGGCAGTGACGATGTGAGTTGGGCCCTGAGAAGTGAGTAGGAGTTGGGTGGATGAAGGAGCTGGAGAGAAACAATCTGGGCAGAACGGCATTTGCAAAGCGACCTCCCCTCCCTCACGAGAGAGCGCGGGGAGCTGTCCGTGGTGCTGTGGCCGCCGCCAAAGAGCCGGCGCGTGAACCCAGCTTGTCTGGTTTACTTTTCACCGTGGTTAAAATACACATACAGAACATAAAGCTCGCCATTCCGATAATTTTTAAGCGTGAAATTCAGTGGCATCCGTTACATTCACCATGTGCAACCATCACCACAATCCATCTCCGGAACTTTTCCATCTTCCCAAACTGAAACTCTGTCCCCATTAAATACTAACTCACCATCTCCGTTAGCCATTCCCCTATAAGGTAAGCTTTTTTTTTTTTTTTAATTTTTTTTTAATGTTTATTTATTTTTGAGACAGAGAGAGACAGAGCATGAACAGGGGAGGGTCAGAGAGAGGGAGACACAGAATCTGAAACAGGCTCCAGGCTCTGAGCTGTCAGCACAGAGCCCGACGCGGGGCTCGAACTCACGGACTGCGAGATCATGACCTGAGCCGAAGTCAGCCGCTTAACCAACTGAGCCACCCAGGCGCCCCAAGGTAAGCTTTTTGAGATCAGAGATGTTGCACTTTGTCACTGCTATCTCTCAGATCCCTAGCCAGTGGTTCTCACGGTGGGGCGGGGATTCTGTCCCCCATGGGAGGTTTGGTGATGTCTGGGAACATTTTTGGTTTTCATGACTTGGGCGATGGAGACGGTACTGGCATTGAGTGTGTGAGACCAGAGATCCTGCTCAGCACCCTACAAGGCGCATGACAACTCCCCATGACAGAGACTTTACCTGGCCCCAAACATCACCAGTGTGGGGTGAGAGTAACACCCGAAACGTAGTCAGATGCCATTATACTGAATCGAGGCAATGAAATTGCTAACGCTCCGGGGCACCTGGGTGGCTCAGTTGGTTAAACGTCCAACTTCGGCTCAGGTCATGATCTCGCGGTTTGTGGGTTCGAGCCCCGCGCTGGGTTCTGTGCTGACAGCTCGGAGCCTGGAGCCTGCTTCGGATTCTGTGTCTCCCTCTCTCTCTGTTCCTCCCCCAGTTGTGCTCTGTCTCTGTCTCTCAAAAATAAATAAAAATGTAAAAAAAAAAAAAATTAAAACATGTTAAAAAAAATTGCTAACGCTCCTTGAGTGTCATTTTCCTGATTTGCAAAGGGGATTGATTAATCACGGACATTCGATCCTCATTATTAGTTGTTTCCGTACTTGTGAATTTGCCTACTGGCTGAAATTTATTGGTAACATTTGTAACACTCAAATCAATACTCATGGTGCCTTCCGGGTCATTTGCAGACAAGGAAGTGCGATGAAAAATTTGAGTGCTGGTTATACATGTTCCCAGGTGAGTTCGAACAAGGCACCATTTTGCCTTCTGATTCCAGCCCAGATTGTAAACTGCCCGTTTCGGGATTTATCAAGCACCATGGTTTTTGTGCTTTACGTTGGTGGTTTTGCTGTTTATAGTGGCCCCCGTGCACGGTCCTGAAGGGCTGTCTAGTGTTTCCAAGCACAAGAAGGTTGGGATGCACCTTGCGGTGAAAATAAGAGTGTTAGTTAAGCTTCATTCAGGCATGAGTTACAGTGCTGTTGGCTGTTCATGATCAGTAATGTATATTAAATAAGATGCCTCTGGACAGAAGCACACAGAACACAAGGTTATGTATTTGATCGGTTGATGAAAAATAATGCGAGCAGAGGCTTGCAGGAACCCACTCAAGTGTCTCCCCAGGAGTGGGGCTTTAGGATTCCCTATTCTAGGGCTTGGGGCCACTTTATAGGACAAAGCTGCTGCCAATAATGAGAATCAACTCTATCTACTTCTGAGGGCTATGTAGGGATAGATAAGATTGTGCATGCAAAAAGCATTGAACACAATGCTTGTAGTAAATAACAGGAGGGAAAAAAAGATATTATGTAACCCAGAGAAAACATTAAAACAGACCTGCTTTTGTATAAAGCATGTAGCCTTTGTTACCTAGCTAGAGCTGCAGGGAATTGGAGGAAAGCCGTGTGTAATTACCACTCTGAGCGTTAGCCAGGGCATGGTGGGAGAGCCGCTTTTGCCAGACCCTGTAGATTGTTTCTGGTGGCCACACATGGTCATGAAGACACAAAGGGAAGAATGCCATCCACTAAATCACCATACGGCTTTCCTTGGCACCCTGGGCTTGCCATGGTTTCTGTCCAAGAATTAACTAGCCCTGTGCCTGCTTCATAGAAAGGAGGAGAGGAACCCCATCCCACCAGAGTTGGTAAATGTATTTTTCTAATTAATTTTTAAAATATTGAAATAATTGTAGATTCACATGCAGTAAGAAATAACAGAAAGATCCTGTGTACCCGGTCCCCCAGTTTACCCAACGGTAAAATCTTACACAAGTATAGTACAATATCACTATTGCTTTCTTTTTTTTTTTTTTTTTTAATTTTTTTTTTCCAACTTTTTAAATTTATTTTTGGGACAGAGAGAGACAGAGCATGAACGGGGGAGGGGCAGAGAGAGAGGGAGACACAGAATCGGAAACAGGCTCCAGGCTCCGAGCCTTCAGCCCAGAGCCTGACGCGGGGCTCGAACTCACGGACCGCGAGATCGTGACCTGGCTGAAGTCGGACGCTTAACCGACTGCGCCACCCAGGCGCCCCTCACTATTGCTTTCAATAGAGTTGAGATACAGGACATTTTCTCACGACAGGATACCTCCTGTTGTCCTTCTATAGAGGTTCCTTCTATAACGCCCGTATCCTCCCCTGCCACTTCCTTAACCCTAGACATCACAAATATGTTCTCCGTTTCTGTAACTTTGATGGTTTAACAGTTTTAAATGGAATCATGAGTATGTAAAGCATGGAACCCTTTTGCATTGGCTTTTCCTGTAATTCTCTACAGCTTCATCCAAGTTGTGTGTATCAGGAGTTTATTCCTTTTTGTTGCTAAGTCGTGGTCCATCATACAAAATGCACAGCACAGGTAAACCTGTAGAGACAAAGAGCAAACTGGTGGTTGCCAGCAGCTGGGAGATTGAGAAGTGCCTGTTGATGGAGACAGGGTTTCTACTTGGGGTGATGAAAATGTTCTGGAATTACACAGTGGCGATGGTCACGCAATTGCGTACATGTACTAAAAACCATTGAGCAGCACACTTTAAATGGGTATGTGAATTCTATCTCGGTAAAGCTGTTATTAACCAAAAAAGCACCCTAACCGTAGGTCATAGTTTGTAGTCTGTAAGTGCTGCAGAGGACGGGCACCAAGGAGCTTTGTTCACTGTTGCGTCCCCCAAGGTGGCCAGGCTTGGCCAAGAAATCTCTCTCAAAATGACTTCCACTTAGAATAGGGTTTCTCAGCCTGGGCACTGGTGACTTTGGATCCGGTTCGTTCCGTGTGGGGCGTTCGGGGTGATGTGGAGGCTGAGCAGCATCCCTGGCCCCCACCCACTCGATGCCAGGAGCCCCCCAGTGTGACAATCACAGATGTCCCTAGACACCGTCCAGTGTCCCCTGGGGGCAAATCCCTCTGGTCGGGAACCACTAGTTTAAGGGTCACCAAATTTTAAGGCCCCATGAAAGGCTGCCCACCAGCGGGTCCCGAAGGACAAGCAGGACTTGGCTGTATCCATAGGGTCACATGTACCCCAGCCAGAGAGGTCAGCGGAACTCCCAAACTCACCCCAGTGGGACACAAAGTATAAGGCACTTCAGGCTCGCGTTCAGGGCGGGTCTTGGGGTGCCAGGCAGGGCCCCCCAAAGCCGAAGAAGGGCTGAAAGGAGAGCAGGGCTCCGGGAAGAGGCGGGGCTCGAAGCAGAGTCCCCGGAAGCTGAGCTGCCGGAGGGAAGGCGGGGCCCCGGGAAGGGGCGGGGCCCGAGGCGGAGACAGCCCGCGGACGCAGTGGGAAGCGAGGAGGCGCGAGCTTCGCGCGGGGGGGCGGGGCCTGGGGCGCGTGGCGGCGCGCGAGCGGCACGCGGCCTGGGGGCGGGGCCCAGGGACGTCGCCGCCGGCGGCTCCTCCCCTCGCGCCTCGGGTCGGCTCGTGCGCACCAGAGACGCGAAGATGGCGGCGAGTGGCTGCCCCGGTTTCGCGCGCGGCGCCGGCCCTCCGTACAGGTAACGGCCCCCGCGCCGCCCGCGCCGCCGGCCCGACCCCGGCCCCGGGGAAGCCGCGCGCCGACCGCAGCCAGGCGGGACACGGGCGGGGAGGCCTGCGCCAGCTGGGATGGCCGCGCAGCCGCGGACCCGTGTCTGTCAGGGGAGAGCGGCCCTGGGCCAGTCGGGGCACGGACACCGCGCCGGGCCTGACGTGGGGAGGGCAGCGGGCCCTGAGGCCGCCAGAGAAGCCAGGGCGGGGAGGGGACCCGTCCGGGCGTGGCGAGGGGCAGAGCTGGAGGGCACGAGCGCGGGGACCCCTGGGGACGGGGGCGGGGACCGGGACGGAGGCCGGCGAGGGTCCCGAGGGCTGCGGGGGAGGGGGCGGGGAGGCGGGAGCTGATGCGCGTCGCGGGCGCGGAGCCGGGCAGGGGGTGGAGCGGGGACCTTGGCGGAGGAGTGGGGAGTGGAAGCGGAGACTTGATTTAGGAGGGAACAGACCCGGGAGGGCACCTGGCGGGGCAGGGGGGGTGGGGGTTGGGGGTACTGACCCCTGATGGGGGTGGGGTGACCGGAGGGAGAGGCGGAGACATTGGCGAGGGGGATTGAGGCCTGATTGGGTCAGGTGGAGATTTGGTGGGGGGTGGGGGGGAGCAGACTTGGGGGAAGCCCTGAGACCCAATAGAAGGGTGGGGACCAGGGGCTTCCCGGGGAGGGGAACAGGAAGGGGGGGGGGGTAGAGGATCCCGAGACCTTAAAAAAATCCGTGGAGTAGGTGTTTGCGTATTTACGGTCTGGTAAAGTACAGACACCCACGCATTGGGGGGCTGGGGGGAGGAGCCAAGAGAGAGGTGGGGGCAGGGATAGGAAGCAGCCCAGGGAAGGCGGGATCTGCAGGTAGAAGCGCGTGGGGTGTGCTGTACCCCAAGTGTACAAGTACGCTCCGCACGCCCTTCTCCAGGGCCTTTCCTTGGAGCATCTCTGCCGTCTCTGTGCCTCAGCCTGACACTCGCGACCCGAGACCCGAGACCCGGGGCTGCCCCTCCCCCCCCTCCCCCAGCCCATCCTTTTCATTGCGTCGGCTTCCGCTCTCAGCCTGCTGAAGCTCCTGGGCCGGTTTCTCCCAGATCCCGAGGAATCGAGGGTGCACACCGCCCCCCAGGCCCCCCAGAGACCCGTGTGCGCTGCACTGGGGGCCTTGCTGCAGGGTTCGGTTTCGGCTGGTTGAAAGTAGAGGGGTGGACAGTGAGGGCCGACCCCCCAGGCCCGTCGTTGCGACGCTGCTGCGTTCTTTCCTCTGGGATCGCACGGAAACAGCGCCGGGCTTGGAAACAAGGGCTGCGGAGGGTGGGCGTGCTCCCCGTGTTTTCTGCCCTGGGAGCGACTTGTGAGGTGTGGGGTGGCCAGTCGTGGATGTTCTGCCGGCGCGGGGATGCACGCCGTTTCCTGCAGCGGAGTCTCATTTCGTTCCGTCCTTCCTTGCTTCCGTCACCCATGGGCAGGACTCCACTGGCCCCCGCAGGCTGCTGGAGGCGCCCCCTGTTGGAAGGGCATCACCCTCTGCCTGTTGGCCAGCGACTTCTTTCTTTTCCTCCTCGCTCGTTCCTGTTTCTTTCTCCAGTGCGTCCCTGGGTCACGAGTGGGAAATCCCTTGAATGTTACGTGTTCTGTTGACATTACCTTCCAGAGGAGAAATGGGCTATTAACGTGGTTAAAATTGGTAATTGCCAGGCTTCAGCAGATGTTTCTGTCATTTATTTTATTTTTTATTTAAAAAAAATTTTTTTTAAAGTTTATTTATTTTTGAGACAGAGAGAGACAGAGCATGAACGGGGGAGGGGCAGAGAGAGAGGGAGACACAGAATCGGAAGCAGGCTCCAGGCTCTGGGCCATCAGCCCAGAGCCCGAAGTGGGGCTCGAACTCACGGACCACGAGATCGTGACCTGAGCTGAAGTCGGATGCTCAACCGACTGAGCCACCCAGGCGCCCCTCTGTCATTTATTTTAATTAAAAACTTACACATTTTAGCCGAGCTATTCTGTCTGCATTCTGAGGATTTAGGTGATCGTGTGCTCACGTATCAGGAAAGGATGTAAAAGTACCCCGAACAGAACCTCACGTTACTCTATGTTTTAGAATTCTCTCCAAGAGTATGTTTTAAATTAAAAAAAAAAAATGTTTATTTGTTTTTGAGACAGAGCGTGAGTGGGGAAGGGGCACAGAGAGGGAGACACAGAATCCCAAGCAGGCTCCAGGCTCTGAGCTGTCAGCGCAGAGCCCGATGCAGGGCTCGAACCTACAAACTGTGAGATCATGACCTGAGCCAACGTCGGACGCTCAACCAACGGAGCCACCCAGGTGCCCCAAATATGTGTTACTCTTTAAGAAAAGATGGGGCGCCTGGGTGGGTCAGTCGGTTGAGCGTCCGACTTCGGCTCAGGTCATGATCTCGCGGTCCGTGAGTTCGAGCCCCGTGTCGGGCTCTGGGCTGATGGCTCAGAGCCTGGAGCCTGTTTCAAATTCTGTGTCTCCCTCTCTCTGCCCCTCCCCCGTTCATGCTCTGTCTCTCTCTGTCTCAAAAATAAATAAACGTTAAAATTAAAAAAAAAAAAAAAGAAAGAAAAAAAAGAAATTATTTTAAAAAAAAAGTGTAAATTTAACAAACTGAAACATGGGGATCATAATGAAAGAAATTGCAGTCTCACAAAATCTTGAAAAGAGACCACCTGCGTTATCTGAATGACTTTAAGTTACCTACACATTTTCTTTTGGGGCAAATAGCTTTTGTTTAGACCCTTCAGCTGCTTTTACAGTATGTATTTCTTAGGTAATGTGCCATGGATAAACTAATTAGATATTGGGAGTGCCTAGCGACTTTATGGTAGCTTTTGGACGACAGAATTTACCAAGCCTGTTTCGCAAATTGCCAAAGTGAAGACCACAGTTTTTAGAGGAGTTTTGAGTAAGTTTTCTTGCCTTTTAAACTGGATAACCGTAGCCCCGGCTGGGAATATTCCTCACGTCGTTGTCCGTTCTTAGGGTTGGGATCTGAACTTTTTGAATTGGTGGTCAGTAGGAATTGGACGCACATTCACTTTTGAAGGTGTACGAAAAACTTCAGTTACCTGTTGATAATGATGATTTCCATTGATTGGATATTAGGTGGTCTTTTAACTCTTCTAAGGTTCTGTTAGAGTCAGAGCTGCAGAGACCCACAGTGAAGGACTAATCCCATATGTGGAAAATTGAATTAGGCAGTGCTTCTCATGAGCCCCGAGTGCAGCTTCCAGTGCGAGCCGTTCAAGAACTCCAGCTAAGCTCTGCGTGGCTTTAAATCACTTGGCTAGTGGAAACGTCTAGAACTTCGAGCCGTATGCTGGCGGTCCATCCCGGTGGAACGGGACAGGCTGTAACAACACCTCCGTTGTCACATTTCCCTCTTCGTTCAGCGGGTTTGTGAACATCCCACCTGTGCCTTCCCGTTCTTGTTAAGTCTAAATGAGACGGCTGCTGGATTTGGGGTAACGCTTGGTTTCTCACCAAGAGAAGCTTGCGGTGTACGTTTTAATCGGCCACATTCCTTCATCTGGAATGCAGCATGTTTGATGGGTGGGCCCCCATCCGAGCCGGTTAGTGAGGATCAAAATGCTGGCTATCAGCTCTTGAACCCTGTTAAGTCCAGGCGCTTGATTGCTCGGGGGATCCTCGCAGAAATCCTTTGAGGTAGTTACTACGGCGGCTGTGTTGTGGATGAGGAGAACGAGGCTCCGGGCGCACTGACTGGTGTGGGGTCCCCGTGGTGGTAAGTGGTGGGGTCCAGCTGGGGAAGCAGGCTGCCTGGCTCCCAGGCCGTGCCTTTGCCCCACGGTGGGGTGTGCTGAACCCCGGATGTGATTGCGGTGGCAGAACCCAGCCTCGCGGTGAGACCTGCCGGCAGAGACCAGGTTACTGCCTTTCTTTACGCTTACTGGCCTGGATCCTGTCCCCCTCGTTTGGGTCCCCATCACATTGTGCTGTGGGGCCAGATTCTTCAGATCTTAAAAAACTACCGTCCCCGGAACGTGGAAGCCAACGGAGTGTCTGGCCTGGTGCCACCAGGATGGTAACGACACCCCAACCTATTTCTCTCAAAAATCTCTCCCAGAGGCAACACGTGGCTTGGGAAAGGCAGCAGAGCCCACGCCAACCGTGGAGAGCAGCGCGGGCAGCCCCGGTGCCGGCAGACGGAAGGTCGCGCCCGCTCCGGAGCCCCTTGCTCCGTCCGGTGTGGCTGCAGCCAGATTCAGAGCAGTCTCTGTCATGTGCATGTCCGGGCCTGCCTCCGTCGTCTGCCCCTCTGCCCCTCTGCCCCTCGTGGGTGTCCACACGTTCCAGAGTAAACCTGACCCACCACCTGTCTCCTGAGCTTGGGTCCAAGGAGCACAGGCTGCCGGGGAGAATCTGGTGTCGCTGCCTCAGGGGCCAGTGGGACTCCTGCCACCGTGTCCAGAAGCAGGGTTGCGTTAGACATCGGGGCAGTGGGGCCCGGGGAGGGGAGGGGGGGCCTCCAGCTCAGTTTGGAGGAATCCTGACAAAAGTCCTTGGGCAGCACCTTCTAGTTACTCCCAGGCGGGCTTGATGGGCCCTGGAAC
The DNA here is from genome assembly GCF_023721935.1 of Panthera uncia. Lineage (NCBI taxonomy): Eukaryota > Metazoa > Chordata > Mammalia > Carnivora > Felidae > Panthera > Panthera uncia. The sequence continues at coordinate 2,709,125 of NC_064816.1, read as the reverse complement.
AGCACGAACCTTCCTGTCAGATGTGGTTACCGTTGCCTTTTTAAAGGCCCATCTCAGTGAGGCTGAAATACTCGGTAGGGACCTGCCGAAAGAGGTACTTGGACGTCTGGTTGTCGTTCAGAGAGTGCGTGCGTGTGCAGGGGAGGGACAGAGGGAGGGAGAATCGTTCTTTCTTTTTTACGTTTATTTATTTTGAGAGAGCGCATGAACAGGGGAGGGACAGAGGGAGGGAGGGAGGGAGGGAGAGAATCCCAAGCAGACTCCACACTGTCAGCACAGAGCCCGATGAGGGGCTCGGACTCAGGAACCGCGAGATCGTGACCGGAGCCAAATCAAGAGTCCGATGCTCAGCCGACTGAGCCGCCCAGGCCTCCTCTTTTATGCTTTCTGCGTGTCTTTTCTGTGTCGGTGACGCTGTAAATCTGGAGCGTGCTGTTTACTTGTGGAACATTCTTTAGAATCTTCACAGGAAGAGGTTTGGCACCACCCAAGGTCTAATGGATTGGTAACTGCTCCCTAGTTATGTCCCTTCTACCGGGGTGTCTGCCACCAGTGGGGAACTGAAATTCTCCGCCTTCTCTTTCTGACGATACTTGTGTTATATGATAATTTTAACGTTGCTGGATATCTTTTAGCTGGAAATTTCATTTGTAAATATTTTGGGAAATGGGATTTTTTTTGGGGGGGGGTAGGTATTTTGCTATGGGCATTTTCCCCCCCAAAGGTAACCTGCATTTGTGGCACTCACTATCCATATGCTTTTGTAAATTAGCATATCCCGGGTCACTTATTTGTTTACTAAGAATCGAGAATTGTTCTGCTTTGATTCTGTAGCATTTCGTATTTTGGAAAGTCCGTTCTGGTGACAGGTTAACTCCTCGATGAGTTTTGCTCTCTGGAAGCAAAATGAGCCATAACATCCAAGAGCCTCGCAGTGAATGTTTTTGAGAAGCCAGTGGCTTCTTCTCAATGTAAATGTCATTGAGACATTGCTTGAATCCAGGGTTGGTAGGTGGATGTCTGTTGTACTTGGCTCAGGAGAACGTCAGATTGGCTGTCTAGTCCTGCCTCCCCCTGTTGACACGAGGTGCGTGTGTCAGACCAGTGTAGACGTGGCCGTGCAGGTTCTTCCACAGCAAGAGAAGGCTGGAGCCACAGATGACCCCTCGCCAGTCCCCAAACATTGGCCTTTCATCATCGTGGCTCCCAGCAGTAGAATGGTGTGGCCACCTGAACCCCGGTTGGACTTTGTTTCACTTGCGCTGCTTCTGGGAGGACCCAGCAGAGTATCGTCAAGACGGCGTTCTTGAGCACCTGACTGAAGAGCTAACCACATAGCCACCCTCCATGTGGGGACTATGTTCCTTTGCAGAAGGGATGGAGGAGAATTCCGGGAGCTGCACTGCCGGGCACAGAATCCAGCTCACCCTGGAGGCTGGGGAAGCTCCTGCCACCGGTCCCTGGAGTCCCTGCCTCAGGAACGTTGAGCAGCCCAGTGGCCCTGCCTTGAGGAGCCACGCTGGCCCTGATTTGGAGCTGGAGACTCTTGACCACAGTTTAAAGAAGTTGGGGGTTGGGGAATGAAATCCTCTCATCTTCTCAAGAGCCCAAGGATTTAGCTTATGAAACCCCTTTCCAGGACGTTGAGATGTTTTCCGGGGGTATCTGGATCTGAAACGGGCATTTCACATCGAGAAGGCGCATAAGGCTTTCATAATTAAAAAAAAAAAAAAATCTGCTAAAAAATCAGAATCGTGGGGCACCTGGCAGGCTCATTCAGTAGAGCATGCAACTCTTAATCTCCGGGTCTTGAGTTCAAGCCCCGTGTTGGGTGTGGAAGTTACTTAAGTAAACTTTTAAAAAATTAAGAAGATACAAAATCTTAAAAAAAAAAAAAATCAGAATTGTTATGGGTATGAACGTATACAATGTGTTACATGTTTTGAATGTAAAAACCTCATGAACCGAAGTGCCAAATGAACTCATCCCTGTTCACGTATGTGTGTACGCGTAAAGTAATTGAGTGTGATCTTACCGACAGTAAAACAGACTTGGAAATGTCCTTCCTGATGAATGTCTTTCACGACCATATCAGCGAGCGTTGGGTGTCGGAGTTCACGACGCACCGTCTAACTCTGAATGTTATCCAACCCCGCGAGAAGTCACAGATGCACGTGGAAACTGCACCCAGGTCAGGGTGCCGGAGCCCAGTTTTCTCTCCGTGGCACTACAGGATGGGAGATCTTTGACGTTGAGAGTTCCAGCTGCTTGGCCCTCGGATTTAATCTCAGTCGGGCTTAGTTTTTGCCACTTGGGGGAGTGGTAGGAGGGGGGCGACAAATAGGTAAAGACCTTATGTTCTGGGAGGATTTAAAAGGAGGGTACTGAGTGAAGGTTCTCAGCACTGTGACTGCAGGAAAATCTTTTATTCCACTCGATTTTTTCCCTCAGATTCTGCATGTTTCTGGTTGTGTGTGTGTGTGTGTGTGTGTGTGTGTGTGTGTGTTCCCACTGAGTATGACCCACTGAAAGTCGTGTGTAACAGATCACCCTTACAGCAACCTCGGAACGACCCTTCGCTCCCTGCTGTAGGTTCCTCAGATCACCCTTCTGAATCTGAAGCGAGGTCTGCGCTCCAGGTCCCGTGTGTCTTTTACGGTTGGCCTTTCAGGAGCAAGCAAGAGCGTGTCCCACAGGAGAGAGCCCTGGCTCAGGGAACCTGGTCTCAGACAAATCCCTTACATCTCCAGCCCTCGGTGTCCCCTTCTGTTAGGTGACTGGGCAAAATGGTATCAGCGAGTCTGGCCAGCCTTGCCTTCTAAAATCTCATCTGGATGATCTCCTCAAAAAAATCCCGACTCCCCAAAACAAACATTTAGACCGAAAAACCACGAGGAGATAGGACCCAGACGAGGGTGCTAGCCGGGACTTACTGCTTCTCCTGTGCCAGCAGGTGCCCAGCGCTTCGCCCCCCAGCTTCCAGCCTCTGCTCTTCTCCCTCCTGGGCAGATGGCACCAACCAGGCCCTTGTTAGGGCGTCCTCGTGGTGGGGACAGTGGCCCTCGGCCGTGTAATGCGGTGACACGCCCTCCCTTCGAACGACGGGTGACGTCCAGCTGAAGTGGCACAGAGTTTATTGTCCTGGCTTAAGGGGAGGCTTCACCAAGAGCAGATTTGTGGCTTCTCATCCCTGTTCCTCAACCACCACTCCCAACCCTTGGTCTCCACCGGGGGTTGAAAAGCGGCAGCCTGCGCACAATGTTTGTTCTCACGCCTGCTTTCTTCCACCCGAGCGGTGGACCCGTTGCTTGCTTTCTTTGAATTGGTTGCTAGCGTTCATTCTTTTTATTTTTTTTTTAGGTTTATTTATTGACAGAGAGAGAGAGAGCAAGCGAGCATGAGCGGGGAAGGGGCAAAAGACAATCCCAAACAGCGCGGAACCCGGTGTGGGGCTCAAACTCACAAACTGGGAGATCATGACCTGAGCCAAAATCAAGAGTCAGCCATTTAACTGACTGAGCCAGCCAGGTGCCCTGGTTGTATTTAAAAATTGGGAGACTTTGGGGCACCTGGCTGGCTCAGTCAGAGAAACATGTGACTTTTGATCTGGTCATGAGCTTGAGCCCCACATTGGGTGTAGAGATTTCTTAAATAAATAAAAACTTAAAAAAATAGAAATAAATAAAAATTGGGAGACTTTGCAAAAATCCTGATTTCTAGTCTTGTTAAAATCCAATCTGGCAACCCCAGAATGCATTTTATGCCCCTGACTGTGCCAGGTGCTATAGCACATGAGCTCCTATTTAATTGTCCCACAATCTCAAGAGGTGCGTGTTCCCATTTTACAGGCTAGTAAACCAAGGGTAGGAGAGAGTAAGTGACTTGCTCCAGGCCCCAGTGAGCAGAGCCGGGACTGGAAGTTGGGTGGTCTGGCTCTGGTGCCATGCCCGTCCCCCTGGGCTGTGGCTCTCCTCCTAGTTCCTAATCTTGAAACCTCTCTGACTCCAACCCAGTCCTCATGCAGAAGCCTCAGCCTCTCTTCTCTGCCATCTTGCTTGAAGGGAACGTCTCATTTGTGCCTGTAGGATTTTAGTCTATGGAGGTGCCTGAGTGAGGACGCAGAGAGGTCCATGCCATGGCAAAAAGAACTTGGTACGGTTCACAAGACAGGGGCCCACAAACGTATGGCCAACTCATCTTTGACAAAGCAGGAAAGAAGATCCAATGGAATAAAGACAGTCTCTTCAGCAAGTGGTGCTGGGAACACTGGACGGCGACAGGCAGAAGAATGAACCTGGACCACTTTCTCACACCAGACACAAAAGTAAACTCAACATGGATGAAAGACCTAAGCGTAGGACAGGAAGCCATCAAAATCCTCAGGGAGAAAGCAGGCAAAAATCTCTTCGACTTTGGCCTCAGCAACTTCTTACTCAACACGTCTCCGGAGGCAAGGGAAACCAAAGCAAAAATGAACTACTGGGACCTCATCAAAGTAAAAAGTTTCTGCACAGCGAAGGAAACAATCGGCAAAACTAAAAGGCGACTGACGGAATGGGAGAAGATATTTGCAAACGACACGTCAGATAAAGGGTTGGTTGGTATCCAAGATCTATAAAGAACTTACCAAACTCAACACCCAAAAAAAACCAAATAATCCAGTGAAGAAATGGGCGAAAGACATGAATAGACACTTCTCCAAAGAAGACATCCAGATGGCCAACCGACACCTGAAAAAATGCTCAACATCACTCATCATCAGGGAAATACAAATCAAAACCACCATGAGATACCCCCTCACACCTGTCAGAATGGCCAACAGTAACAACTCAGGCAACAACAGATGTTGGCGAGGATGCGGAGAGAGAGGAGCTCTTTTTCACTGCTGGTGGGAATGCAGGCTGGTGCGGCCACTCTGGAAAACAGTCTGGAGGTTCCTCAAATAATTAAAAATGGAACTACCCTACGACCCAGCCATTGCACTACTAGGCATTTACCCAAGGGATACAGGCGTGCTGTTTCGAAGGGACACATGCACCCCCATGTTTATAGCAGCACTATCGACAATAGCCAAAGTATGGAAAGAGCCCATATAGCCATCAATGGATGAATGGATAAAGAAGATGTGGTATGTATGTGTATATATGTATATATATATATATACACATACATACATACATACATACATACATATACACACACAATGGAGTATTACTCAGCAATCAAAAGAATGAAATCTTGCCATTTGCAACCATGTGGATGGAACTGGAGGGTATTATGCTAAGTGAAATTAGTCAGAGAAAGACAGAATTCACATGACTTCACTCATGTGAGGACTTTAAGAGACAAAACAGATGAACATAAGGGAAGGGAAACAAAAATAATATAAAAACAGGGAGGGGGACAAAACATAAGAGACTCTTAAATATGAAAAACAAACAGGAGGGGTTATGGGAGGGGGGATGGGTTAAATGGATAAGGGATATTAAGGGATTTACTCCTGAAATCATTGTTGTCCTATATGCTAACTAACTTGGATGTAAATTAAAAAAATAATAAATTTAAAAAAATACCACACACACACGGCAGAAAAAAGAGAAAAAAAAAAATAATTCCCGAGACGGGGACATGCCACATCACACAGGCCCACGTAAAATTTGCCACTTCACCCCGACGACTGCTTTTTGGTGCACCTGTTCCAGCAGGGACTCTTAACTGGGGCCTGTGAAGCCCAGGGGATCGCAGGCACAATGCCATTTCCAAGGAACCACAGGGGAGGAAGTCCCAGCTTCGCCGGCTTCTTAAAAGGAGCCAGAAAGAAAGCTGTTAGAACTTGGGAGAGGATGAGATGACCGAAGGCCTTCCGTGAAGGGGAGCCTGAGAAGGAGTGTGGGGTGCTCTTCCTTTGGACCCGTGGCAAGGGTCTGGGTGGGAGAGGCAAGTCTCTGCTGCCCCGTTGGCTGCTTTTCTGCCCAAGTGCTAGGCCAGTCGCCAATCCCCAAGCTGTGGTGTCCTCACCCGTTTTTGCGGGTCTGAATTTACCAGCAGCGCTTTTGACATCGGGGTAGTCACTCTGGGGTGGGCACTGTGGGGTGTGGAGCAGCCTCCCTGGCATCTCACTTCGTGCCAAGAGCACCCCCGGTCGTGACAACCTCAGGTGTCCCCAGCATCACTCCACCTTCCCTAGGGGTGGCATCACCCCAGGGGAGGGCCCTTCCTCTGGATTTCGGCTTCCCTACGGGCCGGGCCTGTGGAGATTCTTTCCCGTGAGCTGTGTTCCTGCTCACTCGTCTCCTAAGTGTGGCAGATTGGCTGCCAAAATGTCCCTGTCCTTCGTTCCTTCTCACGTCCTCACTTGTCCGCCATGACCTGGCAGCTCGTCCCATCTAGAAATGACGTTGGGCTCCCTGGCCCTTGGACCTGGGCTTCCTTGTGCCTCGTCTTGCTAACAGACAGCAGTGGGAGTGATACAGCCGTAGTTGACACCCCCCCCCTCCCAAATTCCGAACGGAAACCTACTTCCCAGGGTGATGGTATTAGGAGGTGGGGCCTCTGGGGAGGGGTTAGGTCATGAGGGTGCAGCCCCCATGAATGGGATGAGTGCCCTCGCCCCGCCCTCCCTGTGAGGACACAGTAGGAAGATGGCAGTGTGTGGTGTGAACCAGCAGACCGTCCCTCACCAGACGTGGAATCTGCCAGCACCTCGGTCTTGGACTTTGGCCTCTAAACCTTTGCCCAGGTCCCTGCCACTTCGGGAACGCTGCCGCATGAAGGACGCAAGGCTGGCCCTGGAGGTGGAGAGAGCCACAGCGTCCATCCGGCAGCCAGCCGCCCTCTAGAAGTAGCCTGCCTGCTTGCCGCTGACCTCAGATGCAAGGCGGCCCAGCCTACGCAATCACAAGTGAAATAAGCGATTGCTGTTTTAAAAAAAATTTTTTTTTTGAATGTTTATTTTTGAAAGAGAGAGAGAGAGACAGAGCACAAGTGGGGGGAGAGGCAGAGAGCGAGGCGGAGACCCAGAATCTGCAGCAGGCTCCAGGCCCTGAGCTGTCAGCACAGAGCCCGATGCTGGGCTCGAACTCCTAAGGTACGAGATCATGACTCGAGCTGAAGTCCTACGCTTCTCCGACTGAGCCACCCCGGTGCCCCAGGCAATTGCTGTTTTAAGCCAGGAAGCGGCAAAGCTTTTGAGTAAATGGCCAGAGAGTAAATACTTGCAGCTTTCTGTGTATCTGAGTTCAGGCTGCTGTAACAAAGTACCATGGAGGGGGAGGGGTGGCGCCTGTAAGCAGTGGGAACACATCCCCCGCTTGTGGAGGCTGCCGTCTGAGGCCAGGGAGCCAGCGGGGCTGGGCTCTGGGGACGCAAGGCCCTTGCACGGAGGAGGTGGGGACGGAGGAGGTGGGGACGGGGAAGCGGTCTCCCCTGGGCCTCCAGGGCACTCACGAGGGCTCCAACCTCATGACGCCATCTAATCTTCATCCTCCAAAGGCCCTGCCTCTCACGCTGTCGCACGGAAGGGAGGGGTTTCCACATCCAAATTCTGGGACGCGAAGAGTCAGTCCCCGTTCCAGGCTGCACTGTGTCCGTGGCAGCTACTGGTCTCTAGCCACTGCAGGACAGGACGCGAACCAGTGGGTGCGGCCGTGTGCCATCGGAACTTCAGGTTTTGACTCAAATGTGAATTTCACCTAGTTGTCACGTGTCACGAGACGCCACTCCTTTCACTTTCTCCAACCATTTGAAAACGGGAAAACCACCCTGCTGTGGGCCACACAGAAGCAGGCAGTGGGCAGATGTGGCTGTCCCTGGTCAAACCTTGCTTAAAACCCTGTCCTTTCTCCCTGTAGCTCTCCGCCTGGGCTCTGCCGGGTCTCTCCTGAGAGTGGGTGTGAGATGCGTGTGCCCTCCCTGAGTCCGACGGGACACCCCACGCTCCCACTTCTTTGTGGGGCTCGCTTAGCTACATACAGGCAAGGTGGCACTCCATCCTCTCAGACCATGAACACCAACAGTGTCCTCATGGTGTCGTGGGTTGTTCAGGATAAGGCGGGCCTAGTGTTCCCTTTCTGGGTCACAGCCAGCACTTTGGTCTTTGTCACCAAACATTTACTACCCTTGACTGCTCTGCACGGCCCCACTTTAAGTGTTTGTAGAGCCCTGAAGGAGGAAGGGTGGGTGTGCCAGCCGCCCGGCCATCAGTGGGAACCGCCCCCGTCGCCCCCCCCCCCCCCCACCCAGCCTCTCCCAAGGCCAGAAGAGGCCTTGCAGGGAAGGGTGACTGGGATTTGGGTGGGTGGGGCTTGGATGCAGCCCACCAGGCCGAGAGAAGGGCCAGGTGTGGACAATGAAATGGGAGAGGCGCACAGGGGCTGACAGGAAAACTGTCCTGTGTCCTGAGGGACAGAGGATGTGTGGGGTGACAGGAGGCTGGACGGTGAGCTCAGGGCTCTCAGATGTGAGGCAGAATCTGGGTTTTATGCAGTAACCAATTAGGAGTCACCAAGAAAATCTCACCACAAGATTTGTCCTGTTTTAGGATGCTCAGGTGGTGCTATAGGCTGAACTGTGCCCCCTCCCACCCCCCCCCGCCCAACTCCTATGAAGCCCAGCCCCCCATGCGAGTGTATTTGGAGGTAGGGCCTCTAACGAAGTCATTACGGTTAAGCAAGGACACGGGTGGGTCTAGGGCAGCCATCCTGCCCCATTCTGTAGGCTGGGCTTGGGGGCAGGTGGTGGGGGCCCCGGGCTGGACAGGAAGCCGGCACAAGAAGACACGTGGAGAAGGTCCGTGGAACATACCTTGCAGCATTGCTTTAGCACAGAGACGTTGGAAATCATGTTTGGTGGTTTAAAGAGATGCCCGTGAACTCTCTGATGCCCCTCCCGTCAAAAGTCAGGGCCTGACCCTCTGCCCCGGAGTGTGGCTTAGATGCGGTGATTCACTTCTCCCCAGCGGAGTGTGGCACGTTCGGCCGTGTGATCGACTTCTGGGGCTGGGCCACGACAAGTCCAGTTTCGGCCTGGCCTGGCCCCCCCCCCCCCTCCCGGCGTCTCGGTTTTCTCTCTGGCGGGAGCCAGTAGCCACGTCGTAAGAACACAGTGCCAGGGAGGCCCGCACGGGAGGATCAAGGCCTCTTGCGAACAGCCAGCACCGAACTGCCAACCGCGTGAGGGAACATCCCAGACACACAGCCCGCTGCCCCGGTAAGCCTTCAGTGATGCCGTCCCGGCCAGCGTCTAGTTGGCAACCTCCTAAGGTCGGTGAGCCGGAGCCCAGCCACTCCAGTCCCGAATTCCTGGCCCACAGACACCATGAAGACAGATATTACTGTTTGAAACCACATCACCGGGGATAATTCTTGACTCAGCGATACGTACCTAACACGTAATGTAAATATCTACCAACGGGAAGATAGGCAGGTGAGCTGTGATGTACTCAGACGAGTAGGTAATCAGCCTTGAAGTTCGGGAGGCCCCGGGAGGAAAGCGTGAAAGGAAGCCTGCTCGCCAGATGTCTCAATATTGCAACGTTACAAACCAAGCTGGCAAAAAGTTACATACGGTATGTTTATCCTACCTACCCTGACAAACATACCTTTCTAGCAACAACAACAACAACAAAGAGGCTAAGGGTTTTGTGGCTGGCAGAACAGCAGAGATGACTGAGTTCATTTCTTGCGCGTGCCGGCATGCTGTTGATGGGCTAGTGCTGCCTGGATGTCTTAAATAAGATGAAGACATACTAATTCAGAAATGAGTCTATATTCTGTAAAATATTTCTCTTAGGTGCCCCAGTTTCAGCATGAATGATGTTGGCAGTAATCAAGATTTTCATGTCCTTTCGAGTTTTGTTACAGAAATGCCCTGAAGCAGCTGTCATGGATGGGCTGACTTGTGTCCCCCTAAAATTTATCTCTTGAAGTCCTAAACCCCAAGATCCCACTCAGATGTGACTGTATTTGGAGATGAGGGCCCTTAAAGGGGTGATTCGGTCAAAATGCGGTCGCAAACGTGGGCCCTGATCCGGTCTGACTCCGAGGACACAGACACCCACGGAGGGACGACCGTGTGAGGACGGGGGAAAAGACGGTGTCTGCACGCTCGGGAGAGATACCTCGGAAGGAACCAAGCCTGCCAACTCCTTCGTCTTGGACCTCCAGCCCGTAAAATTGTGGGAAAATGAGTATCTGGTGTTTGAGCCACTGTGCGTAACGGCAGCCGTGGCAAAGGAACACGGCCCCTTTCCCGTCAGGCTTCTGCCTCTGGACTGCGGAGCACATGACGGGGCGGCGTCCAGAGCCTGAGTCCCCGCAGGGACGGATCCTCAGAGGGGTGTGCATTCTTACCCACACGGGTGCCCGGGGGCGCGAGGCCTTCATTTCTGCTGGAACCCCAATGGAGAAAGGCTGAGGTAAGGCTCTAACCAGGAGATGTGGGTAAAGCCCAAGGGTACAAAACAGGTGTATTTTCACCAAAGATGCTGAGTGAGTGTAAAACGTGGAGAAAGCAACGTAATTTCTCATGTGTTTCTAAAAAGTTTCTTAAAATATTAAAAATGTTTTATTAACGTTAGGAAAACATGTGGGTCGAGATGGGGAATGACTGCTAGTGCTCATGACTTTGTTTTTTCTTACTGTCGTAGCGAGATAAATACAACATAAAGCTCACCATCTCTGAGTGCACAGCTCAGAGGCGTCAGGCACACACACACTGTCGTGCAGCCACCCCCACCACCCGGCTCCAGAACTTTCCATCTCCCCAAACCGGGACTCTGTTCCCACGAAGCGCTGACTCTCCCTGCCCCCTGCTGCCCCCCACCCCAGGGGCTCCCACCGTCTACTGTCTGTCTCTGTGGACAGGACTCCTCTAGGAACTTCCCGTGAGTGGGGTCATGCAGGACATGTCCTCTGTGTCTGGCTTCTGTCACTGTGCGCAGCGTCCTCACGGTCTGTCCACATGGTGGCAGGTGGCAGGACGTCCTTCCTTTCGGAGACTGGATCATATTCTGTTGTGTGTGTGTGTGTAGGCCATATTTTCCTTTCATGTCATAGAGCAAGAGGTGGGGAGAACGGTCTCCCCAGGGCCTGAACCGGGTTAGTCACTAAAGCAGGTGGGGACAGAGATGCCTGTGTGCTTAGTAAAGGTGTGTGCGTTTGTGATGTGTGGGACCTTCTTTTTTTAAACATTTTTTTAGTGTCTATTTATTTTTGAGAAAGAGTGCAAGCAGAGGAGGGGTGGAGAGAGTGAGACAGAGAATCCCAAACAGGCTCCATGCTATCAGCACAGAGCCCGACGTGGGGCTCGAACCCATGAGCCGCAAGATCATATCTGAGCTAAAATTGAACGCTCAACTGACTGAGCCCCCCAGGCGCCCCTAGGTGGGGCCTTCTAATGCAGCGTTGCCCCATCAGAGTTTCCGTGATGAAGGAGATGTTCCGTATCTGTGCCTTCCACCATGGTAGCCACTAGCCACGTGTGGCTCTCAAAACCCAAATTAGTTAAAATTAAACTACATTTGGGGCGCCTGGGTGGCTCGATCAGTTAAGCGTCCGACTTCGGCTCAGAGTTCGAGCCCCGTGTCGGGCTCTGTGCCGACAGCTCGGAGCCTGGAGCCTGCTTCGGATTCTGTGTCTCCTTCTCTCTCTGCCCCTCCCCTGTTCACACTCTGTGTGTCTCTCTCTCTGTCTCTCAAAAATAAGTAAACATTAAGAAAATTTAAAAAAATTAAACTACATTTGAATTCCATTCCTCCGTCACCTGAGCCGTGTTGTAAGTGCGTCGGGGCCACGTGTGGCCAATGCTGGTGTGTTGGACAGTGGCAGCTCTAAGATGTGGGGCCGGGTCAGGGGCCGTCTAGCCCAAGTAGAAGGGCAGTAGGGGACCTAACAGTTGCGAATGAAGGAAGCACAGGTGTTTGTCTCCATCCGGGTTCCTTCCAGACGGCCTGGGGGGGGGGGGGGGGGGGGGGGGGAGGCAGGTCGCAGGGTCAGATGAGTAACGAGGACGTAGCTTTACACACAGCATCACATTGAATAGCGACAGTGCTGTATGAAGACTCAATTCGAATGTGGCAAAAGCACAAAGCTCATGGCCGGTCGCGGCAGGGAGGGAAGGGGATCTGATGGGGGGATTGAGTTCTCGCTGTTGAAAGAAACTTGGAAGCAAATGTGGCAAAATAGCAACGCTTATTGCACCTCAGCGGTGTGCACTGTGTTCTTTGTTTGAAACGTTTTGTGAAAAAGAAGTCTCGGCACCGAGGGGATTCAGAGAGCCGGTCAGGCATCCACTTGATCTGCTTTTGGACCAAGAAAGTCTGTAAAACGGTAGGCCGAGAAGCAAAAATCTCACAAGTGGCTGACTTGAGCCGAACTGTTCCTCCTAATGGGTAGGGTGCTGCTGCTTTCCCGGGAGCGACGAAAACAAGTGGTTACCTTGGAGGGTTGGCTTCCAGCTGGGTTTTGCTTTTGCTGTAGAGCTGCGGATTCCGAGTTGTTTGGACAGTGGCATTGCACTTGGGAGTGGCCCGCGGGGCACCGGAGGGTCCAGGACACTGCCTCCGATCGAATCTAGAAGCGTGCCGTAGGTGGGAGCCACAGGGGCCGCCCCCACCTGCCTGTTTCCCGCACACGTGCCCCGGGGGATGCCTGTAAGCTCACGCTCCGCGTCTGTATTTACTGAGCACCTGCTATGTGTCCGATGCTGTTGCTGTGCTGGGAGAGACCTCGGGACATGCTGCTGTTCCTGCGGGGGAGGGACGGAGACGATCGGGTGGCACTGGGAAGAAAACCCCAGCAGGGCGAGGGGACAGAGTACTGCCCCTGTCCTAGACTGACTCGGGGAGGGCTCGTCGGAGGAGGTGACAGCTGACAGGGGGGGATGGGGGGGGGGGGTGCGCTGTGAGAGGACCCCTCTGGCTGCCAGGATGCCAGTGAGGAGAGGGCGGGTGCCTGGTGGGGGTGACGCACCAGGCTCCGCTGGCCCCCAGCTCCTGCGAGGAACCTTTGCACTTTACTCTGCGTGGTTGACGCTCAGCATTCTGCTCGGCCTGGAGGGCGCTCCGTGTGTCGTCCCAGCTGGGCAGCAAGCCACTTAGAGGGACAGGAGCCGTCACCGCATGCCTGGCTTTGGTCCAGAATGTGTGCGGAAGTACCAGGGGCTCGAGCAGTGCTGGCCGCGGTGCCTTTGTCCTTGGGACCCCCTGCCCTGGAGCACACACACATGCACACACACATGCGCCTTGCCTCATCCCCGGCTGGCTTTGCGGCAACTTTCTTCTGTGATCCATACGGGTGTTGGCTAAAACCTCTGATGCTGCTCCTCTCAGACAAACGGACTGTTACCTTTGAGGATGATATTTAGCAGAGTGGGGGCGCTTGGGTCACAGAGATCTGGGTCTGGATCAAGCACTTGACCTGTGTCCTCAGAGGTTCCTCATTCAGAAACGGGACAGATGGTCACAGTGGCGCCTTCTCAATGGCAGTAAGGGGAGAGGGAGGTGGTGTGGACAAAGGCCTCAGTGCTGTGCGTCCTGCAGAGCAAGCCGGCAGTGAAACTCGTTCTCGTGACTAAGAGTTTTAAGTTTCGTGTTAACTGATTTTCTGTATCTCAATAATTGGGGGGTCCATCGGCTCCTTGGTTACAAAATACCGTTCAAGTCTAGCTTTCTCAGAAGAATGTCGATGTCCAGATAAAGCTTGCTGCCCGCACAGATGAGCCGAGAAGTCAACCAGTGGGCTCAGGCCCTGACTTTGTCACTTACGGTGCCTCGGTTTTCCTCACCTGTAAAACGGGGGCAAGGAGGGTCCCCAACGCACAGAGGTGTTAATGACGTTGTGTTAATTCATGAAAAGTGCTTAAAACCAAGCCTGCTCTCTTAGCAAGGTCTTAACAAAGGCTAGTAGGTAGAGAAAGTGCAGAATTACTGTCGGCATCCCGAGCAGCCGACGTTCAGGGTCCGACGGAACTTACGAGCTTCCACGAAGGCGTTCGCAGAACTCCGTGATGCAGCCGGCTCCTGTGTTTATCTGTGGTTCCAGCGCCCAGCCTCCGATGGCTTTTCCCCTCCCCGCCACCGGAGCCAGCCTCGCCCCGGGACCTGCTGCGACCCCGACGTTTCCCGCGGCCGCCCGGCCCCCCGGGCCTGTCGGCGTGGCGGGGTGTGGCGGGTACCAGCCCTGCCCCAGCTGGCCCCCGGAGCCTGCCCCAGCGCCGCTCCCTCCTACCAGGTACCAGCCCGGCCTCTCTCTCACTGGCACCTCACCTTTGAAGCCGCGGGTAGCGTCGAGTGGGAGCGTGCAGCGGGTGGCCCGCACTAGCAGACGGTCGGGCGCACAGACGTCCCTTCCCCGCGCTCCTGTCCCTGCCTGTGACCGGGAGCAGGGGACGAGCGTGAGCTCATCTGGCACTTCTGGCGCTGCTGCTGCCATCTTCCCGACCCCTTCTCTGGGCCTGGAGATCCAGCCGCTCGGAACTTCCAGCACGTCCCGTGCTGGACGTGGTCCAGACCCCCGGGCCTCTGCCGCCCACCGCTCGTCCCCTCTAACACCAGCAAACGGCGCCACGGGCCGCCCCGCTGGCAGAGCTCGCTCTGTTCGGCCCCGCCCTCTTCCTCTGTCCCTTGCCTTTGCTTCCCCAAGGCCTCTGGGGCTTCTCCCCGCAGCCCGTCCCCCGAGCTCCTGCCTGTCCCCAGGGCCCACTCCTGACCCCTGCTTTCACGCTCACCTGCCTGTGGTCCCGTTCCACGTGACGACCCGAAGGCTCCTTTGCACGTCACCCAGACCCTCCCTGAGTCCCTGGCCCCAGCTGTCACCCCAGCCCCTAGTCCCCTGCTCTGACCGCCTCCGTCTTCTGCAAGCCCACCAGCTGGCTCCACGTGGGGGCCTCTGTGTCCTGACCCTGCGGGGAACCCTGTCCCCACGTCCTCACGTACCACCCTCCCTGCGCTGCTCCCGTGCGAGCGGTTTCAGGCTGGGCATTGCCCACAGCGCTTCTGCCCTCAGACGTCAACATTTCCACGAGAGCGGCCACGTCCAGCTCGCTGGTCGCTGCGTCCCCAGCTCCTGAACCGGCCTGTCAGAGTCGGAGCTCAGGAACTGTGAACGTGAGCCGCGTGTGGGGCCGGCGAGGGCACGCCTTGCCCCTGCCCTGAGGGGCCCTCTCCCTGCCCCGTGTCTCTCCGGGGTAACCCCCTCTCAGGACGGTTACAGCCGCGAACCAGCGACGGATGCCGGCAGCTACGAGAACAAACAGGATCCCCTGCCCGCTGCCAGCCAGCCTCGGCTCCCGGCCTCGGCCGTGCCATGCCAGCCAGGTGGGCCTCTGTGAGGGGCCGCCGGCTTCACTGTGGGAGCAGCCACCGCGGAGCCACATTTTAAACTTGCCCAATTCGTAGGAGGTCCAGGGGTCGTGTGACTGTCAGGGCTGCCTTCTCAAATATGCGCCGAAGTCTCAACTAGGGCCGGGCCCGTGTAGGAGAGAGAGGGAGAGAAGGAAAGAGAGGCAGAGAGACGGAACTGGAAGGAGATCTGGAAGGAGGGGGGTTCTGCTGAGGACTTGGACTTGAGGGGTGGGAGAGGCCGGGGCCGTGGCCTCCAGCCGCAGGTGAAACTTCCAGGAAGTTCGAGGCCAGTAGCACCTGGGACCATGCTGGTTCTAGGCAGCGGGAGAGGCCCGTTGCCACGGCTACGGGGGGCCGGGATTCCCACTGCTGGGAGGGGGGAGGTTGGGGGCAGAGGGGTAGCTTTGCAGAGAGGTTTTGTTTGCCCTCAGGGACTAAAGGAACGCATGTCTGGCCCGGCGGTGGGTACGGCCCAGCGCAGCCCCTGCAGCAGGCGGCCACCGCTAACGCAGGACAGCCAGTCAGCACCCTGGCCCTGAGCTGCACGGAGAACGACACCCGCCTGCCGGCCGCCAGCACTCTGCCCGCGGCCTCCGTCTCCACCCTGCCTTCCTACACCCCGACCTCCTACAGCCCCATGTCTGCCCTGGACGCAGGTACGGTGCATTTCCGTGTGTGCACAGGCCATTCCTGAAGAGGCGCCACAGCCAACCCGGCGCCCCGTCTGGGTTTTCTCTCTGTTTCCTAGGACCGAGCCACCCGAGCTGTGACCTGGCCGAGCGCTTGGCAACCGGTCCTCACCGCCCCTCACCGCCGCCCCCCCGGCCGCCCCCCCAACTCCCAGAGCCCACGGGCTCCCTGTGGGGCGGCCCGGGGAACAGCCCCAGGGCCGGTTCTGCCGGTAGCCTGGCCGGAAAGCCCCCGAAGCCCAAGGGTGGCCCCAGGCAGCCCCTGCTTCACTACTGTGACGTCTGCAAGATCAGCTGTGCCGGCCCCCAGGTCAGCTGCCCTCCACCCCCCGCCGAGCAGGCCCTGGGGACCTTCCTGGGGACCGTCCTGCCTCCTCGGGTAGCCACACGTCAGGGGTGTCCTGTTCCGGAACTGGCGGTGACACGGGCGCATCAGAACTGCCTTTCCGGCGCGCTCGTGGAGGACACGAGGGCAGGCGCAGCGCTGACCGCTGGCGGCGGGAGCACGGGCAGAGGCGGGCAGCACCCCCTCCTGCGAGCAGCCACGGGTGCGGCAGGGGCAGTTCCGAGAGGCCTGGGGGTGGGGTGCACCTTCGTCGCAGGGCTGCTCGAGCAAAGGTGCACCTGAAGCAGGGTGCCTGGTGGGCGGGAGCAAGGGTGTGTGTGCTCTGTGCGCGTGTGCGTGTGTCTTGTGTGTGCGTGTGTGTGTGCTGTTGTCTGAGAGGGACGCCCCCCGGCCCTGCTCACAGATAACCCAGCTGGCGCTCTGGAAAGGTCACCAGATGCTGGGGTTCCATCTTGACAGAGAGCAATGCGCTAATTCTGTCTTCTTTTTATTTATTTATTTTTACGTTTATTTTGAGAGAGCGTGTGTGCACGCGTGCAGGAACGAGAGGGAGACAGGGAGAGAGAGAGAGAGAGTTCATGAGAGACTAGCGGGGAGAATCCCAAGCAGGCTCCACGCTGTCAGCACGGAGCCCGACGTGGGGCTCGAACTCCAGAACCGTGAGATCGTGACCTGAGCCGAAATCAAGAGTCGGACGCTGAACCAGCCGGGCCCCCCCGGGCGCCCCCACGGCACTCTCTTTGTGCTTGTCCTCACCTGCACGTGTGCGTGCATTTTGCTCAGTGTGACCTTGTCACCTGGGCCGGCTCCCGCCTCCGCAGCCACGTCGGGGTCCTGAATTGGCCCTTCCCCACCCCCGCCCGCCACTCTATCACCTGGTGCGTGGAGCTCCGTCGGCTGGCCTCCCGCGGCCCGGGCAGTACTGGTGCCTGTCCTCCGGGCGTCCATCTCTGTAGCCTCTCCCCCTGGGGCGGCCCAGGTGACCGTGCAGCCAGGGGCACAGGGACCTCTCCCAGCACTCCTCCCTGCTTTGTCTCCCTGTCTCTCTTCACACACGACGCACGCGTTTACGGCGAGGAGTCCGGTAGCCGCACGGCCACTGCAAACGCGTCCTGTCGCTTTGAGCTCGGAGCTCTGCAGCGTGTTCTGCCGGCCGTTCTGTCCTTCCACTGCAGCATCACCGCCTCCCCGTGTCAGGGGAAGGCCAGGGGCTCGGGGGGTGGGCCGGGCACCCAGGAACTCGCACTTGCTGTGGCGATGGAGCTAGAGGTCAGACCCGGGTTGTGGGCAGCCGCGGGGCTTAACTAGGGTGGTGCGTGGGGATCGCAGGCCGGAGTGGGCTCTGTCCTTCTAGACTCTTCTCTGCCCCAAGGCTTTCACCGTGTGTGTGTGTGTGTGTGTGTGTGTGTGTGTGTGTGCGCGCGCGTGCGCGCACACCTGCTGTTGCTTGGGTAAATGCTCACAGGTTTCCTGTGTTCAGGAGAGTGTCCCCTCCTGCTCCTGTCCCCGCTTCCCACCTGCCCCCGAACCAGCCCGTGTGGGTTTCCCCGAGATCTCTTCCCTGCAGGGCATGCTGACCCTTGGCATGGTCAGAGCGCGTTGCTTTAGCGGGCCCACTCTGGGGGTGTTCGCTGTGGCCGGCCTCGTCCTCAGGATTCCCAGGGAGGAGTCCGGTCACTTGCCAGACGCCGCCAGATCCTTTGGGCTCGGGCCTGTGAGTCCTGGCAGCCTCCCTCGCGTGGACCCCTCGTAGCCGCGCTCCAACGAGGAAACGGGCCCTTGCTGTTGCGGTCGTGTGTGTCCTTGAGTGGTTTCCGAGGTCAGATTCTGAACAGCCAGAGTTTTCCTTCGGAGAAGCCTCTGAAACCACGTGTGTGTTTCTTCAAGGACACTTGCTTGTTGATTTTCAGATAAGAGAAAGAAAAACCTGACGTTTTTCAGCCTGAGCTTCTGAGCCTGTTGACGGGGTTTAATAAAGTGGCTTGGTGGCCGGTGGACGGGGAGGGGGCCACAGGCCCCCGCCTCCCCCGCGAGTCAACCGCACACCCGCCCCTCAGGCCGCTCTCCCTCTCTGCCTGCAGACCTACGTCGAGCACCTAGAAGGGCAGAAGCACAGGAAGAAACAGGCGGCTCAGAAGATGGGCACCCGGCCTGACAGCAGCCCGAGCAGGGGGCAGACACAGCTGCGCTGTGGCCTGTGCGCCGTGTCCTGCACTGGGGCAGACGCCTACGCCGCTCACATCCGGGGGGCCAAGCACCAGAAGGTAGGAATCCCAGGTGACAGCCCGGTGGCTGGAGGGGGCGGCCGCCAAAGGCAAGGAGCTTTTCCTCAGGAGCCAGACAGCTCCCTGCTGTTAAAGTCCCCCCGCCTGTGGGACGACAGCATATGGAGCGGGGCCTGGGCCTCGTACCCGGACCCCAGAGGGAACCTTCTGGGCTGTAGGTGTGTTTACGTGTTTATGGAAATAAGCATTTGTGTGTTGAGGGCATCAACTACGTGTTCCATTTGAAGTTCTGCTTTTTAAAGATAAATGGGTCAAATTAAACTAACATGCAAACACTAAGTTTAAAAAAAGTTTTTTTTCATGTTTATTTATTTTGGAGAGAGAGAGAGAGAGAGAGCGAGCGAGTGGGGGGTGGGGGGCAGAGAGAGATGGAGACACAGAATCCCAAGCAGGCTCCAGGCTCCGAGCTGTCAGCACAGGGCCCGACGCGGGGCTCACACTCACGAGCTGTGAGATCATGACCTGAGCCGAGGGTGGACGCTTAGCTGACTGAGCCACAGAGGTGCCCCTAAAATGCTAACTTTTAATGTCAATTTTAATAGCAATGTTTTAAGTGGCATGAAATTATTTAACATCAGTGCTTTTGATATGTATTCCTATTTTATTTATTTTATGGTTTTTTGTATTTTACTTTTGAGAGAGAGAGAGAAGGGGAAGAGCAGAGAGAGAGACAGAGGGTCCAAAGCAGGCTCTGTGCTGTCAGCAGATGTGGGCTCGAACTCACAAACCCTGAGATCTTGACCTGAGCCAAAGTTGGACACTTAACCGATAGAGCCACCCAGGTGCCCCATATTCCTGTTTTAACATCAGCATTTTTGTGCGGCCTTCAGAATGCACATAGTATGTCCTTTTATGGAGAGACTTGATGGGATCCCCACCTGAGGGAAGGTCGGGACACACCTGCCTCTCCCCCGGGGGTCTGCTCTTCCCGTGCTGCACAGCGAGCTTCTGGAAAAGCAGCCCCCTTCCCAGGTGGTGGTGGTAACCTGCAAGGTGACTCCGGTCACGGGGGGCGTGTGGCGAGGGCGGGAGGGGACGTTCCTGGGGAACCAGCTTCAGGCCGCGTAGTTACTGAGCAGGAGGGTTAGGAGGGAACCTCCTCCAGGTGCCCTCCCTCACGGCTGGCCCTCCTCCCGCCCCCCCACCGCGGGACCCGTCTTCTCCCCTGCACTCCTCAAGAGCCTTGTCTCCAGCGCGGCCGGGGCAGGCTCTCAAGGGCGTGAGGGAACCCACAAACCCCTCAAAGGAGAGAGCGACCCGTGGAGGAGGGGAAGCAAGCGGGTGGAGGAAGGGGGGGAGGGGATGCCCGGGCCTGGCCGCGCAGGGGTGCGGGCGGGAGAACCGGGGCCCCGGAAGGGTGGGCTGTCCTGCGGGTCCGGGAGAGCCCGCAGCCAGCTCTGGGCGGGGGCGGGTCTGAGCTGTGAGCGTCAGACCCGGGGCGAACACGGCAGTTGACGGAGGGAGAGGCAGTTGGCGTCAGTCCTCCCAGTAAGTACGTTTGACGGGGGCCGGGGGATGCCGAGGATGGGGTATGACCGGATCCCGGGTGCATCTGTGTCCGTGGATGTGTCCACACGTCCCTGCAGAAGGTGGAGTGTGTCCGTGGACATCTTAGCAGTGGCCTCTGGCCACACATCTCGCCACACACACTGTGTCCCGTCCGGGCCGGGCCCGGGGCTGGCGCTGGGGTTGCAGAAAATGGCCCTTTCGGCCTGAGCCAGTGCCATTTGGAGGGGGGTGGGTGTAGGCGGCACAGGGTGTCGACGTGTTCTAGGTCCTGCCTGCGCAGGACTGGTAGGGCCTGGAAGCAGGAGGGAGCTTCTAGAAGGAGTGGGGCTGGAGAGCCCGGGCGTGTCACTGGGGGCTGCGGTGGGGGCGGCGCCCTCCCGTCCGTAGGCTCCCAGCCCCGCACACCCCCTCGGTGTTCTTCCCGTCTCTTCGGGAAGGCGGAGGAGGCCCGGAGAAGGCCTGACGGGGGACCTGGGTCTGTTCCAGGTCTTCAAGCTGCACAGCAAGCTGGGGAAGCCCATCCCCCCCATAGAACCCGTGCCGGGGAACTCCAGCTCGGCCACGGCCACGGCCGCGGGCGCCAGCGGGCCGGCCCCCGTCACCGCGGAGAGTCCCTCCACGGCCTCTGCCAAGCCCGCAGCCCCCGCCCGCCCCAGCGCGCATGCCCCGAGCAAGCCAGGGCCGGCCAGGAGACCGGCGGCTTTGAAGGCCTCGCGCCCGGGTACGTGTCTGTGCGTCACAGCCAGCCACCCACGCCCTGACTCCTCACGCTGGGATTTCAAGGAAGCGCTTGTCCATTTAACTTGCGTGCGTGCGTGCCCGCCATCCCCACTCTGGAGGGTCGAGCCTCTGGATGGAGGGCGGGGATGGGGAGAGGCAGGCACCTTCCGGCCGCACCGTGGTAGCGCCTCTCACACCCCGGTGCTCGTGGCGAACAAAGCGGGCTCTGATGAGTGAGGTGGGTCCCGGGAAGTTAAGGGGGCTCCTTGCCACTCCACCTGCAGCCCGCCTCCCCTGGGTGGGGGCGCACCCGCCGTGGCCTGGGCAGTGGAGGCAGCCAGGTGGCACCAGCAGGGCGGGTAGCTAGGATTGTGTGTGACGCCCTCGCTCCACCGACTGCTTAACGGCACCGCCTGATTTACCCTCCACGACTCTCAAAAGTAGCTTTTGTCACGATCCCAGTTTGCAGAGGGGAAAAACAAAGGTGAGGCGAGGCCCCGGCCACCTCACACGCGGTGCAGATGCGATTCAGACCCAGGTCCGGCCGACAGGCTCTGCGCCCCCCGCCCTGCTGCACCCGGGAAGCAGGGGGAGGACTTACCTTACTTTGAGCCTCGGCAGCACCGTGTTTTGAGTAACCGCGTGCTATTGAAGGTGAAACCATGAAGCAGCATGGCTGACAGATGGGTCTCCCCCGTGAGGCCCGGTGAATTTGCCCCACGGGGCTGGGCTGACCGTGTCCCCAGTCCACCTGGAACTCTGTCCTCCGTCACCTGAGGGATGCAGAGTTGGAGCGGCTGGGGGCTCCTCTGGGCGGGAGGGGCGGCGGCGACAGGGCTCTCTGTGGATGCGTTCGGATTTCCGCCAAACCCTGCGTGGGCCTTGTTCTCTCAGCTGCGGCCCAGGCTGGCCCAGAAGGGGCTTTCGGGACCTGGATCTGACTGACTGACGTCACGGGGGCTGGGGGTGCGGGTGACTGGGCAGCAGGAGACCTCGGTTTGCATGTTGTCCACCCTCCACACTGGCGGACTGGAAGCCAGCCGTGGTCTCCGGCCGGAGCGGGCTGTAAGCAGCGCAGTCCTCCCTTCCAGGGCCCCCCGAGCCGCAGGCAGCGGGCAGCAGACTCCCCGAAGGGACACACCTCGTATCAGATGGGTCTAGGGAACCGCCCACCGGAGGAGGCTCTGCAGAAGCTTCTGGAAGGTGTGATGTGCAGCCCGTGGGCCCAGGCTACGTGGAGGAGGTAACTGCCAGGCAGCCGTCGTGATGGGGCCATCGGTGTGCGCCCCGCCCTGTCACTGGGCCGTGGCAGAGGATCTGGGCAGGGCCCAGACTTCAAGACCTCGCCCCGTTCTCCACCTGAGGTGTACACACTTGTCCACGGGAGAAGCCCGCGGGAAGGCCCGGGCCCTGGGCTTCAGATCCTGAGACAGACCAGCACTTCCTGAGCCTTTTCCCGCTGGGAGGAAGGCAGAAAGGGGGATCTGTGTCCTGCTGAGCTTCTCCCCGCAGGCACGCGATTCTCGGGCTTAGGCAGCCGGTGTGCACCACCCAGAGCCCCGGCGGTGGCCCTGCAAGGCCTGCCTCCAGCAGCCTTCTAGAACCAGATTTGGAAGCCGCCTCCCCGGCGGCCGCTTCCGTAGTCCCAGCCTCGCCGCCGCCGCCGCCGCCTCCTCCTCCTCCTCCTCCTCCTCCTCCTCCTCCTCCTCCTCCTCGTGGCTGAAAGCATTAGCGTTTCTTCTGTCCTCAGGGTGATGTTTTTGTTTGACCAACTCAGCATCTTCTGTTTTGTCTGGAGGAATAACCACCCAGATAGATTGCTGCCACGGGAGGCCCTGTGGTTGGGCAGTTAGGAGATAGTAAGGTGCTGAAAAGCCTGAGGAGACACAGAAGGGGCCTGTGATGGGTGGAAATCACTATAGGGCGGAGGCCAGAGCCCTGCGGGGACCGGCCTTGGCGTGGGTACTGTTGCCTGGGGTGGGGGTGGGGCAGTGGGAGGAGGAGGGGCGCGGGACAGTGGCACAGGTGGCCCGGGGCACTGGCGGGCGTGTTGGTGAAAGGCTGGCTACCCTGAAACCCACTTGGCAGGCCGGAAGCCAGCGCGCGGGCCTGGGCACCCCCAGGAGGGCCCGGCGCCCTGGAGGTGACGGGAGGCGACCCTGCCCGGAGACCAGACCCGCTGCGGGGCAGCCCTAACTCAGCTGAGCTCTGTGTCACAGGTGTGTAACCACGAGGGCAAGGTGATCCGGTTCCACTGCCGGCTGTGTGACTGCAGTTTCAACGACGGCACCGCCAGGGACTTGCACGTGAGGGGACGGCGGCACCGGCTCCAGTACAAGGTGCGAGGGGCTGGGGAGGACCTGCCGGGTCCGCATCCTCCCTTTGTCCCCCGAGGCTGAGCCCCCCCCCCACCCCGGCCCCTCGAGCGGCATCCAGACCTGGCGTTTCCCGCTGCCGGGAGGAAAACCCAGAACTGCGTTTGCTCGTAGCGCGTGGTCTCTTGCTGCGGAACGTGTGGTGGGAAAACCGTGCCTGAGTGATGCTGCAGGGCGTCCTGGAGCACGCAGAACAGGCTCACGCAGGCCGCCTCCTGTCCCCAGCCCCGGCCGGGTTCTCTTCCGGCCTCTGCCGGGAGCCCGAGCTGGTGTGCAGCTGAGACGGGGCTCGGGGCTGAGCGGGTACCTGGGGGCCGGGAGGTCACGGCCGAGGGGCTGCTACTGCCACGGGGGCGTTGGCCTGTCCAGGCTGAGCCACATCTTCGGGGAGCCCGGCCTCCAAGGGGTCAAGGGGTCTGGGTGGCGGGTGCCGAGGGCCTTCCGGCGCCAGCAGGGTCCTTGTTAGGGGGTCCGCTCCCCACACAAGGTGGGGGGGCTCTTGGGTCCCTCAGCCCTGTGGGCTCACCCAGAGGGGCTGCCGGCTGTCTCCCTCTCTCAGGTATGCAGGGCACCGGGCCTTGTCACGCGTGCACACGACCTTGCGCGTGTCTGTGCACAGCCCACGTAAAAAGCGGCTTGTGGCTATTCCCCGTTCTTTAGCAGCTTTATTGAGACGTCATCCGCACGCTGCACACTTTACCCACGTGAGCACACGGGTTCGTGGCTCTTGCTGCTGCGTCTGCACAGAGCTGTGGCCATCGCCTTTCTGTAATTCCAGAACGCTCCGTCACCCCCAAATGAAGCCCGCCCCTATTAGCAGTTGCCCCCACAGTTTCCCCCACGAGCCCCCTTCCCGTCCGTGGATGAGCCTGTTCCGGACGTTTCACACACTCGGACTCACACCCTGCGTGGCCTCTCGCGTCCGGCTCCCTCCCTGAGCGTCGCGTGTTCGGGGTCCGTCCGCGGGGCGGCGGGGGTGGGCGCCTCGCTCCCGTGCACGGTGGACACGCCGTGTGTGCCTGCTCCTCCGTCAGTGGACACGCGGGCTCTTCCCACCCCACGCTGCTTAGACGGTGCTGCGCTTTCTGGATGATGGAAGTAAACGCTCAACACGGAGTCCAGGAGGGAATCTGAGCTACTTTGGAAAACGCGGATTGCTGAATTCCACACAGATGCCGCTTCCCCCGAGCGGCCTCGATTAGAAATAAACATCTTGGGTTGGCTCTGCGGCGACCGGTCAGCGGTTGGCCGTGGGGTCTCGCGGTGCTGACGATTTCCTTCTTCCCTGGGCAGCGTGGGCTCTTGTGGCCACACCTGGGCGGCGTCGAGTTGGGCCACAGAAGGCCGTGTGGGCTCCCTGGGCTCCGGGCCCTCGTCTAAAGGAAGGTCTCCCGTCTCACAGCCCTTCTTGCCCTTTCCAGAAAAAAGTGGACCCTGACCTTCCGATCGCAGTGGCGCCCAGTCCCCGAGCTCGGAAGCTGCTGGAGGAGAGGCTGAGGCGGCAGAGGCAGCTGAGCAGGAAGCGGCTGGAGGGGATGCGGCGCTGGCACGCCGAGATGAGGTGCGCGGGCCCCGCCGGCTGCCTCACCCTCCCGCACACCCTCTGCTCCCTTTCAGGCCCCAGGCCCGGGTGCTCACCCCTGCGAGGTGGGCAGGGGACACCGCCCTTGGCAGAGATGGTCGGGCTCAGGGCCTGCGTTAGCATCTCGTAAGACACGCAGGATGGCACAGCCACGGCAGCCACGGGACAGGCGCTCTGGGCCCCACTTCACAGGGATGCCCCGCGTCTCCGTGAACGCTGACCCCGGTATCCCCTGACTTCTGGTGTCCCCCTGACCCCGGTGTCCCCTGACCTCCAGTGTCCCCTGATCTCCAGTGTCCCTCCGACCTCTGTGTCCCCTGACCTCTGTGTCCCCTGACCTCTGGTGTCCCTTGACCTCTGGTGTCCCCTTGATCTCAGTTCCCCTGACCTCCTGTGTCCCCCGTCCTCCTGTGTCACCCTGAACTCAGTTCCCCTGACCTCCTGTGTCCCCCAGCTTCCTGTGTCACCCTGACCTCAGTTCCCCTGAGTTCCTGTGTCCCCCTGACCCCGGTGTCCTCTGACCTATGTCCCCCTGACCACCTCTGTCCCCCTGACCACAGAGTCCCCTGATCTCCTATGTCCCCCGACCTCCTCCGTCTCCCTGACCCCAGGATCCCCTGGTATCTGTGTCCCTCTGACCTCCTATGTACTCCAGACCTCTGGTCTCTGCCTGAACCTTAGGGTTCCTTGTGTCCCCCTGAATCTTCATGTCCCCTGACCACCCATGCATTTGTCACATCCTCCTTCGCCCTCTGGAGCAGGTTCGAAGCATTATTGACATGGTGTCTGATGCTCGGAAGGTCCAGGCAGTGTCTGAGCTGGGGAGCAAGACCCAGGACAGACTCAGGATTGCAGCTGTCCTTCATTCCCTGCCTCTTGCCCTTGGCATATGTTCTCCCGACCCGCCTGGCCTCAGTCTCCCTGATATACGGTGGGCATTTGTGCAGGACCCACATCCTGGAGGTGGGCTCCCAGGGCCCCATCAGGCTACTGTGTCTGTCCCTGGAGGTCCTGGAGCCCCGACCTCACCTAGCATCGCTCTGACATGACAAGCCCAGGGGACCCTCGGCTGCTTAGAGCAACCTGTCCCCCCTCTTCCCCCCAACAGGCGCTACGATCTATGTAGGAGGCGACTGGAGGAGGGGCCACAGGCCCAGGAAGAACACCCTGGACCCTCGCCACCTGACCAGCCGCCTCCTTCCCTCCTGAGCAGGCCGGGGGCACCTACTGGCTCACCTCTGGTGGGTGGCGGCCTTGTCTTTGTGCCGAATGCCTCCCGTGGTTGAGGCCCCACGGGTGGGTGAGGTTCTCAGGCCCTCCCTACAAGGACCTGAATCTTCTAGGAGTGAGGAACATGACTTTGAACGAGGACCCCCAAGGGGTGCCCAGGGGTGGGAGCTGGAGGGCCTGAGGGCCATAGCCTCATCACCAGTCACGGACAGGGGCCCCAGGCCTGGGTCCCATCACCAGCCACAGGCGCTCCTAGCTGTGGGGCCCCGGTCACCATTTCCCTCTGGAGCCTCAGCGTCCATCTGTCCACGCACGCTGGGCCAGGATGGGTTGGGAGCCCCCCGTGCCCACCTTGCCGAGGGGAAGGACCCCGTCGAGGTGGCTGCAAAGACCACCACAGAGGGGAGCCCACTGGCCCCACGCAGTCCTGGGTCCTCTCTGGCTCACTGCCCCGGGCGTCCCTAGCCTTCCTTCACCTGGCTCTCTGCTGCCACTTGCCTGCCACCCCCAAAGCCAGCCTGGCTCCGGGGCTCCCCACCCCGGACAGGGCTGCATGTGCCCTGCAGCAGCCGGGGCTGACCCGGCTCATCCCCTCCCCTACCTGCCGGGTGCCGGAGCCCCTCAGCCCGCCTGTGACACTCTCCCCTTTGCCTGTAGCCCACACGGCGGCCGGAGTCCAGCGATGACCGGCACGTCATGTGGACGCATGCTGCCATCTATCCCACGGAGGAGGAGCTCCTGGCCGTCCAGAAGGCCGTCTCCCACGTGGAGCGCGCCCTCAAGCTGGTGTCTGACGTGCTGGCCGACGAGAGCTCCGGAAGCCCAGAGCAGGAGGGCGGCGAGCACAGGTAGTGGAGGCTCCTCTCTGTTCCCAGGGCCCAGGGGTGACCTCGAGCCGTTCTGGACAGGACGTGGCTGGCAGGAGGGCAGAGGCCGCCTCACCTGGGACGGCCTCTGAGCTGTCCGCGGTCTCTGGGACTTTCCAGCCACGGGCAGAAATTCCCCAGACTGACGTTTCCTATGGAAGGTGCATCTACAGTGCCATTCACGAAAGGTTAACGGCATCTGTTTCCTGGTCTGCAAAACGGAGATAAGTGTGATTCACAGGGTGATGAAGGCCCCCCAGCGGGAGATGCCGCTGGGCCCCCATGAATCACCGCGACTCCTTCCTGTGACTTGGGGCAGGGAAGCCCCTCCGCCTGCAGTCGGAGAGGAAGTCAGCCTTTCCAAGTCCCTTCTCTCCGGGGCCTGCTGCTTCGGCTCCTCGTGGAGTTGTCTGTGTTACAGTAAAACGTAACCCGGAATTTACTGCCTGAACCGTTTTCGTGGGTCCGATTGGGCGGCACGGAGGGCATTCACCACCTTGTTTCCAGAACCGCATCCCCCACCGACCCAGCCACAAATCTGCCCCTGCTAAATTCCCGATGCCCTCGCCCCCTGCCCCCACCCCCCGGTCCCCTGGCTCAGCCTGATCTGGACATTGAGCAGAAGAGGAGCCCTGTGGCGTCGACCCGTTTGGGGTCTGGTTGTTACCAGGGTCTGCGCCCTCAGGAAGCGCCTGGTGCTACCTGTGAGTGACTTCCGAAGGGTCAGCCCCGGGCTCAGACTCGGGACCTCCCCTAGGACAGTGGACGGGTGCAAAGAGGCGCTCTTTCTGCTCTGCACTGACGCCCTTGCAGAGACGGCCAAACCCCCTCCCAGCTCCGAGGTCTGCCCGGGTGTAGGGTTCGCTCACCGATACACGAGAGCTGGTCTGGCCCCAGGGTGACCCTTGCCCTCAGCCCTGCTCCAAGGGGCGCAGGGCCGGCTTCCCTGGGCTGGTGCTGTGTGGGGTGCATAGGAACGCCACGCCGCACCCCTTCACGTGACACTCCCGTGTTCCCTCCGGTTTTCTCTCAGCACATGGGTTTTCTTTCTGTTTTTATTCATTTGCTTATTGTTTATGATTTTAAGTTTATTTATTTTGAGAGAGAGAGAGAGCATAAGCAGGGGAGGGGCAGAGAGAGGGGAGAGAGAGGATCCCCAGTGGTCCTGCACTGAACATGGAGGCCGGGCAGTGGACACAGGCAGACCTGGGACCTGCAGGCCTTCCTCAGGTCTCTCCCCCCCCCCCCCCCCCCCCAGCAGCACAATGTCATGCATGCCCACAGCACTCAGCAGCTGCAGAGTCGTGTGGCCCC
>NC_064816.1:2661222-2680859 GCF_023721935.1 Panthera uncia | reverse complement strand
GGCTCTCTGCCCCTCTTCCCGTGGGAGGTGGGAATCTGTGGAGTCTGGTTCTAGCCCCGTCCGCAGCCATTCTGGGCTGGATTTGGCTGGTGGCCTCCCAGACCTGGTCCTCTCAGGCCATGTTGGGCTCTAGCGCTCTGTCGTCCAGAAATCAAGAAATACATAAAAAAACATAAATGGATTTTAACAGATCAGGTCCCCTCCTATCCCGAGAAGTGTCACAAAACAAAGAGTGGCAGCTCTTGGAGCCCGGTGGGGACTTTGTGTAGACACCCGCCGAGGGAGGGGCCCACGCGGGGCGCAGCGAGGGAAGCGGCCTCGTGGGGCTGGAACACAGGGACCAAGGGAGGCAGTGTGGGAGAGGATGGCTGCCGCGAGTCGGCCTGGGAGAACTGGGGTGTCCCCCACCTGCAGAGGGGGTAGCACCGGGAGGTGATGTGTTGGGGCAGATGCTGTAGTTAGGTTCACGCTGCGCAAAGCTGGCCTGAGCTTCAGGGGGGCACTTGGGGACCATGGCCGGATGCCTCGGGGCCTGAGGAGAGAGGGCAGACTCCCGGCCGAGCACCTGGCTGGGGGCCTCCTAGCCAAGGAGCTGAGGTGGGGGCCCGGTGGCCCCAGAGATGCTCAGAGAGCACAGAGCCAGGGGCCGTGTGGGTGGCGCCATCTGGCCGAAGACCAGGGGCCACAGGGATGGCCATTGGTGGCCGTTTACAGAATGCAGAGAACAGCAGGTAGTAACAATGCCCGCCCTTACTGAGCGTGCGCAGTTTGCCGGTCTTGTTCCAAGGCGCGTGTGCCCGTTTCCCAGATGGGGAAGCTGAGACAGAGGCCCAGCAGGGCGCCCGTGGTTGCGGGAGCGGGGGACCCCGGCAGCACTCCCTTCTCCAGATCCTTTCCCCTGCGGGTCTCACGCGTTTTCGGGCTTGTCTCCACAGCAGCGGCTCCCCCAGAGCTCGGGTCCTGAAGGGCGTGATGCGGGTCGGCCTCCTGGCCAAAGGCCTCCTCCTGCGGGGGGACAGGACGGTGCAGCTGACCCTGCTCTGCTCGCAGAAGCCCACCCACACCTTGCTGCGGAGAATCTCGGAGCAGCTGCCCCGGCAGCTCCCGGTAAGAGCCCGGCCTCTGTGCGTGGAGGGCACTTGGGCTCCCGGCTGGGGCGGCTGTGTTTCCGCGCGAGTCTGCTAGACACGGACTGGGTTGTTTTTGTACAAAAGTTGACAAGAGGAGGAACTTCGGGCTCCTTTATAAAATGAGTTTAGGGTCAGACTCAAGATGTCAGTGTCCCGTCACTGAGGGTGCTGACTTACCAGCCACCACAGGGGCAGTTGGTGCCAAGGACTGCACAGGACCCTCCCCCTTCACAGGGGAGACGAGAGGGGACCGCGGCACGTGGCCTGGGCTCCTCCCCTGGACTGTCTGGGACTTTCTCACCCGAAACAGTGACCGGGGAAGGGCTGAGAGCACGTCATGATTTAAATGGGTCTCGGGTTAAAAAATCAGTTCCCGGGGTGGAGGAGGCTCTCCTTCCTGGCGTGTCTGTCTCTGTTCCTGGGAGAATCCAGCACCGGGGGTCGCGCAGACCCAGATTCGCCCTCTGGGGTCCCCGCTCTGGTCAGGAGGTGAGCGAACATGCACAAGAGCAAGCTAACTTCCAATGTGTTGTCTGTGGAGAAGTGAAAGTCTGATGCCAAGGAGGGAGCACTGGCAGGGAGGGGGCACGTCAGGATGGTGGGAGGTGTGTGTCCCGTCAGGATGGAGCTAGAGGCGAAGGGGGGGGGCTTGAAAGATGGGGGGCAGGATTGCTGGTCAAAGGCTTGAGGCCAGATGCTTCTGGTAGATGTTGCCAGGTCAGCCTCCAGCAGTTTATAGAGAGGTTTGCCAGCCCGGCTGCCCCTCGACTTCTTGAGGTTTGTCCTCAGAGGCGATGCTGGTGCCTCATTACAGTTTTAATTTGCTTCTTTCTTAGCGTGGGGGTAATCTGTGTCATCACGTAAAAAGGGTCTTCCCCGTTTCTTTTCTGCAAACCACCTGTTTTGTCCCTCGCAGGTTTTGTGGGTTTTTTTCATCGGATCGCTGGTTTTGTTGTTGTTGAGCGGCGGGCGTTCTTTACATGTGAAGGCACCTACATGCAGGGTGTTTTCTGTACGCATCTCTACACGTGTGGGCTCCTAGAGGGTGGGGGCTGTGTCTCAGTCCTCCGGAGGCTACAGGCACCCAGCACAGGGCCTGGCGCTCGACCGCATTCTTGCTCGTTGACGCCTGCTTCTCAGCTGCACTGACGTGGACTCGTGTCACACTTGCACCTCACAGATGGTGACAGAAGACGAGTATGAGGTCTCCTCTGACCCCGAAGCCAACATCATCATCTCCTCCTGCGAGGAGCCCAGGATGAGGGTCGCTGTGTCTGTCACCTCGCCCCTGATGCGGGAGGACCCTTCCACGGACCAAGGTGTGGCCGGGCCCTTCCGTCCAGCCCCACTCCCCACGCTCCCTGGTGACTGAGGGCCGCATCTGCCTCTGCTCTGGGTGGGGAGGGGGTCACAGCCACCAGCCTTCTGGCACTTCTGCCAGCCCTGGATGCTGCTGGCAGGTAAGAACTGGGCCTTGGGGCAGCAGAGGAAGCAAGGTGGCGACAGTCACATGAGCTCCAGAGCACTGTCCCCCTCTTCCCTTTGCCTCCGGGCCTGCACAGACACCTGCTCCCCACCCCAGGGAGATCAGCTGTGCTGGGTCCCTGGGAGCTCAGCTGATTCTGTGTAGCAGGGGCCACAGGCAACCCCATGGGTCCTAAGGCCTCTCCTGTGAGACATGGGGGCTCTAGGGCTTGAGGCCGGTTGGCTGAGAGAGTGGGAAGGGCACTGGGCCAGGCCAGGGGCCAGCAGGGGCCTCAAGTCACTGCTGTGGTGAAGGCCAGCTGCCAGGAACACACCGTGGATCTCACGGAGCCCCGGAACCTCGTGGAGCAGCCCCCAGAACTGTTTTCCAAACCCCAGTCATTCTTGAACCCCCTCCATGATTGTTTGGTCACAGCGGAGGGCCACGAACTTCTAACGTTCTTCTTTAAACACTTTTTTTAATGTTCGTTTATCTTTGAGAGAGAGAGAGAGACAGAGCGTGAGTAGAAGAGGGGCAGAGAGAGAGACACACACAGAATCCAAAGCAGGCTCCAGGCTCTGAGCTGTCAGCGGAGGGCTCGATGCGGGACTCGAACCCATGAACTGCGAGATCATGACCTGAGCTGAAGTCAGACCCTTAACCGACTGAGCCACCCAGGCGCCCCTAACTTGCTTCTTTAAATCAGTTCATTTTTATCGCTTAAATTTTGGGGGAGCAGAACCCTGAACCATTGGCGGGAACCATCACCAGTTGTCATGGTCACGTAAGAAATAACCACAGCGGGATGAGACATCGTGAAGTCCTAGCTGCAGGCCCCGCTAGGGTTTGCTCAAACACACGAACAAGGGCAGCCTGGGAGCGTCAGGCAGTGTGAGCGATCCGAGGCTCCTAGACGGGTGGGCAGGAGGGCGCCCCTCTGTGTCCCCCACAAGTGTGTCGGGCCCCAGGCTGGCTGTCACCAGAGGGCGACACCGGAGGCGAAATGCCCCCCTCCCAGACCCACCCCGGCCGGTTCCACCTCAGCCTGAAGCAGTGGCTGGGCTGTGACCCACCCGTGGGGACACTGCTGCATGAGTGAAGCTGTGTCCCATCGCCTGACCTCTGTGACCCGGGGCCTCCCGGAGCGAGGGGCGGGGAGCGTGAAGCAGGGGAAAGACCACAGGAAAAGGCCCCTGAGTTTCCCCCAGATGCGGGGCCTTTGCCCTCGAGGACGGCACCTGTTCCCGTCCAGCCTGCTCTCTCCCTTGCTGTGATGCACATGGAAGCGTCTGGAAATCTGGCTTAGTTCATCGTTTTCCATCTGAACTGTGATTTGCTAACCGAGGGCGTCAGCACTGCAGGTGCTCGGTAACCAGCATTGCACTCTGTCCTCGTGGGAGCTCTCCCGCAGAGGGAGAGCATTTCCACAGAAATGACTTCTCTGGTCCTTGCGTGGCCTGGAGGAGAGATGGTCTGGAGCCCGGTGCCTTCCAGATAACAGGATGATGCCCAGGAGGGGCCGGGCCGCGTGGCCCAGGGAGGCGAGGGGGGTGGTGAGGGGCGCCGTGCCCACATGGCCCTTTCCTTCTAGAAGGAAGGCAGGTGCCTCAGCCTGACCCAGAAGACATCCTGAGCCCAGAGAAGTGCCTTCAGTCCCTGGCCGCCCTCCGCCACGCCAAGTGGTTTCAGGTCAGGGGGCCGGAGGGGGCCTCCGTCTGTGTCCTGGTGCTCGGGAGCGGGCTCTGAATGCAGCTGTGGGAGACAGCCGTCTGCACGGCTACCCACGTCTCCTTGCCAAGCACTGACCCGACAAGGTTTCCTCCTGGCCCTTGTCAGAAACATAAAGGAGTGACCCGGACTGCTCTGGGGGATGGCGGGTACTGGAGGCTCCGAATTGGGCCGGATCAGTGGGTCTGTGCCACACCCAGAGTCCCTCCCGGCCAGGCTCACTCCCCAAGGGTCAGCCCTTGTGTCCGAGGCCACGAGCGCATGGCTTCCTGAGCTAACGGTGTACTTCTTCCCCCCGCAGGCTCGAGCCAGTGGCCTACAGCCGTGCGTGATTGTCATCAGGGTCCTTCGTGACCTCTGCCAGCACGTGCCCACCTGGGGGGCCCTGCCGGCCTGGGTAAGCAGCACCCCGTGGCTGGCCCTGTCCTGGGGAGCCCCCCAAGGGCCTCCAACAGCCTTGACAGGCCTCATTTTCTCTGAGACAGAGGTTCCCCTTCCCAGTGTTGGGCTTTCCAAAAAGGGGCCCAACTGAGCAGCCAGGAAGGGTGGGTGGGGAGGGGGCGGCCTAGGGGTCCGTCAGGGCCAGGAGGAGGCCTGCTGCGGAGCACAGCCTCATGAGACTGCCGTTACCTTGAACCAGCAACCTCACAGGCAGAACCAGAGAGCACGTGAGGCAAGGGGGCCCAGGACTGGCCTCGGGGCCGCCTGGTGCGTGCCCTCCCTCTTCCGAAGGGGAGACCCCCATGGCTCTGACAGCCCCTGGCAGTCAGTCCTGGGGCCCGTCGGGGGAGAGGAGAGAAGACAGAGGCAAGGGCACCCGTGCCCCCAAACCCCAGGTTGCCGTGCTGTGTCCGTGCACCTGTCGGCACGTCTGAGTCTGTCCATCTCATTTACTTTGGGGGACGGACGTTTGCTTTCCGTGTGCATTTCTGCTGCCAGCATCTCTCCCCCCCAGAGCCGCGCTCTTGCACAAGTAGACCCTTCCCATTCTGGCCTTGCCATCCTTGGCCTCACTCACCCGCGAGGACCGTCTACCAGACCAAGGGCTCTCTCTGCCCAGTGTCCAGAGGAGGCAGGCGCTGCTCTCGGCACCACTCCTTTTGGGACACGTGGGTCCGTTTGGGCGCTGAGAGGGCCCCGCATTCCCCAGGAGCCCGTTTCCCTGTAAATCTAGAAGCACCCCCCCCCGAGAGCACACTTGCCCTGATCCCGCCCCCAAGACCCCCCCCCACTGCTCCCCACAGGGAGGGGGGCTCCCTGGGGAGGGGAGCATGCCAGAGCAGGTCAACGGGTCATCTGACCCTTACTAAATGCACGAGGGTCACAGAGAGCAGTTCTTCAACCCTCTTGACCCTAGTTTGCAGCGTTACTGTGCACAGGGTTTGCCGATGGAGAATCGGGAGGCGGAGAAGGTGCAGAAACCTGCCGGCAGCCACCCCCTGGGGAGGCAGAGACAGGCCCCAGGGACCACCCTCCTCCTCAGAAGTCAAGGATGGGTGGGGGCGAGGAACAGTGCTGCTAGGGGCCTCCGTCCCAGGGTCTGCTGGAGACCCCGCGCATCGCAGCTGTCGCCCGGGGGAGAGTCCAGCTGGCCCAAGTGCTCTCCTCTGAGGCACGGCATCGTCTTTTCTGTCCCCGCGGGGCCCAGGCCATGGAGCTGCTGGTGGAGAAGGCCCTGAGCAGCACGAAGGGGCCCCTGAGTCCCGGGGACGGCCTGAGGCGTGTCCTGGAGTGTGTAGCCTCGGGGATGCTCCTGGCAGGTCAGTCCCGCAGGCCGGGGAGCCCAGAACAGTAGAGCAGGTGTGGCAGGCACAGAACGAGCCACTTGCAAACCCTGGGGGCACTGTCCCGGGCAGACAAGGGAAGGGAGCCAGACAGACACTGCATGCCACAGAAGCAGCACAGGGACCAGGGTCCGGGCAAGGGAGGGGCCCGCCCTGGGGCAGTGCAGCCCTGGAGAGCCCTGGAGAGCCCTGGGAATGTCGGGAAAGGAACCACGCAGGGTCGCAGATAATGGACGTCAAAGGGAGACAGTGCACTGAGCCATCGAGGTGTTAGATGCAGAAACGGGGCTTTCCCGTCATTTTAGGGCATAGGATGGTGGCAGGTGAAGTGACAGGAGAGGCCGTGCAGGGAGCATGTGCTGCGGGCCTGTCCTGTCCCAGGGCTCTCGCAGGCGCACACAGGGGTGTGGCTGGTGCACGCTTGGGGGCAGTGGGTGGGCCCTGCGTGGGACCCGCCCAACCGCGGTGGTGGTCTCTTCCCCTGGGTACTTTGTCCTTTGCGGCCCCCACCTCTCCTCGACAAGATGGGCCTGGGATCCAGGATCCCTGCGAGAGAGATCAGAGGGACGCCCTCGGGCCCATGACCTGCCAGCAGCGTGAGGACCTCACGGCCAGTGCACAGGTAGGACAGCCGGCCCGTGTGGTGCGTGTGGCTCCCAAGTCCGGGCCAGCTCGGACAGGCCGGGCGTGGCACCCGGGTCCCCGCCCAGGTTGCGGCTACACGTAGACCCGGAAACGATGTGGGGTTCCCCCTCCCCCTCTCCTTCCCTTTGTAGAAACAGGTGGCCTGTGGGAGGGTGGCCTGTGGGTGACGGGGGCAGGGCCAGCCTGGCTCGGGGCCGAAGCTGCCATGACAGTGAGGCAGGTGCACACCTGGGGCTTTGCTGGCTGGGACTTCCCTGGGTGTTCCGTGGCCCCACGTCTCAGGGTGTGACGACACCCAGCCGTGGCCTCCAGCTTGGCCCGCACAGCCCCCCGCTGTGGTTTCCCTTTTGTCAGCAAGTTTATCTGTAAGAAAGCGTCTCTCGTGGCACAAAACCCACACGGACCCTGGCGCTTACGAATTGCCCTTAACGGGAAGAGTCAACTTGCTCACGGTCACGGCCGAGTGGCGATGCAGGACTTGGAGTCCCGGTAGAGAGCCCAGAAAGGGGCTGATGCTCCGAGGGCTTCCTGGGAACATCCTGCCATCGGCTGGCCCCGGCGCAGTGCGCTTCCCCAAGCCCGCGCGTGCCCCGAGCTCTGTGGTTGCTGGCAGGGTGTCGTCGAGGACACCCGGTGAGCTCGTGTCCGCGCTGGGCCGTGGGTGCAGGGCCAGCGGCGAGCAGTGGGAGGGTCCTGACTGGCCGTCTGCCCCCAGCACGCCCTGCGCTTGTTGGCGTTCCGGCAGATCCACAAGATCCTGGGCATGGACCCTCTGCCGCCCCCCAGAAGCAGGCCGGGGGCGCGCTTCCGGAAGAGGCTGCGGGAGGCAGGAACCGAGGCCCAGAAGGGTGAGGTCCCCAGGAAGCAGGGCTGGCAGGGTGGAGAGGGGCCCGCGTGAGCAGCGTCCCCTGCTGGGTACGCCCGGACGCGTCCTCACCGCAGCCGCTTCGTCCCGACGCTGGACGGCCGTGTTCTCCTTTCCGGAGCGATCTGTGGGTTTCTTTAAAAACACTTTGCTTAAATCCTCCTGGAAATCACCTTCTCCCGGGGTGAGGGCCCCCTGGGGCAGCAGCCGGCACCCGAAGGCCCGCCCCACGGAGGGCTAGAAGGTGCAGCACAGTGAAACGCTGCCGGCTTTGGGCTCACCCTGTGGCCCACCAAGCGTGTGGCCCTCCGGAGCGCTCCCTGCGGATGCCCCAGCCCTGCGTGGACTTGAAACCACATCACAGGGACGGGCCAGGGAGAGCCGGCGGGTGGGGCCGAGCCTGAGGACGCACCCAGGCCGGGATCCCCCCTCCCTGGGCCCAGCCTGCCCCAAACACATCCCCCCCTCCCCCCGCTCCAGACCCCAACCTGGAGACGCCCCACCCCAGAGGTCTGCAGGGCCGGAGCTGGCATCTTCCCGGCCAGCGTCCACCCTCAGGGAGGTGGGAGGGCCCAGTGGCGGTGAGGATGCAGGCTGGGTGCACCCCTGGCCCCCCAGAAACGTCTGTGACCCACAGTCTGCCCTGACCCCGTACCACGGAGTGCCTTCTACTTAGAGCGGGAGCTGCTCGGTCACTCCTCACGCACCCCCCCCCCCCCCCGGCCGGGTGCAGCAGGTCTGGGTCCGGGCCTGGTGCAGGAGCCCGGGTGGACGAGGGGCAGCCCTACCCAGTCCTCCCTCTGTGCTCGAGCCTCCCTGCCCGGTCGCCCCACGGCACTGAAGGGGAAAAGTCCGTCCTTGGGCCGAGGCCATGTGTGGTCAGGTGAATCCTTAAATTCCACTTCTGTATTTAGGGGCAGTCTGAGTGTGGCTTTGTGTCTGATGTCTCCGTAGAGCCACCTGAAGGTTTGCGAGGGTGGGGAATAAATAAATAACCTCTCATGGTGTGGACTGTGCGGTCCTTGCTTGGGGTGCGGAGCCCCCGCTGCACCCTCCCGCCGCTCCCTCAGGGCTCCGAGCGGGGGTGCCCGGCCGGCCGGCATTTCTCTCTGACACTCAGGCCGTAGTGTGAGCAGCGTGCTGCCCGGAGGCTGTGCCCCCGTGCGTTGGTCCCCCGGGCCATTCCCACCCCAGGGTGCCCTGGGGACCCTCCCCGAGGAGCACTCATTTTGCACAGGCCCTGTGACCACTCAGGGAGCCTGTGTTGGCCTGGTCCTAGAAATGATCATCAACGGGAAGGCTGGGGGCCCAGAGGGCTTCCTAGACAAGGAGGTGGCCAAGCTGAGTTGGTGGGGGGCTCTCTGCCTGTAGGTCCCCTACCAGGAGTTCCCCAGAGTTTTCCCAAACCCTCGTGGCAAACCTCAGGGGGCAGAGGGGGGTTCAGACGGGGAGACTGGGTCACCGCTGAGCTGCCGACAGCTTCAAGCCCCCAGGGCGTCCCCAGGCAACGGTCAGGCTCCGGGGAGGGGAGCGGGGGGAGCGTGGGCCTCTGGTGGGGGCGCGTGTGTCAGAGCACGGGCTGGGCGCACACAGACCCCCTTCTCAGCCCCCTCAGGCAGGCGAAGCCCTGCTTGGTTCTCACGGGCACGTTATCAACTGGAAACGGGAAGCAGCCGGCCAGTGCCTAAGCACCACCACCCCCCCGGGAGGGCAGGCCCCTCTCCTCTGCCTCTGGGGCCCTGGGCCCCCTTCCTTGTTGGCAGCCCAACAATCCGTAGGAGTCAGAGCCAGCCCCTCAGCTGGTCCTGGCCGCCGCCACGGATGGGGCACAAGGGATGGGTCCGAGGGAGGGTCCCGACATCCTCCGCCGCCTCGGGCGGTGGCTCTGCCCTTCGCCCAGCTCTCCAGGCTCACCACCACCACCACCGGGGAGTCCTCCCGGGTTCCTGTGTGCTCGAGCCCAAGCCATCACCGTCGGCACTGTCTCTGCTTGCCACTCGCAGTGCTACTCTGCTGCTTCAGTCCCCCAGCAGTGGGAGCTTGTGGTAAAATTCAGGCGACTCCCAAATCCCGAGGCCCCCCAAAAGCCCACCTGCCACCCTCTCCTTCCATAACGCCCCTTCAGAGCCACCAGTCTCTTGCTGTCCTCAGACCAGCCAAACCTGTTCTTACCCCAGGGCCTTTGCACATGCTACTTCCACTACCAGTAAGCTCTTCTCTGACCTGTATGGCCGGCAACTCCTCCCTTCCCTCGGTTCTCCTCCCAGATGTCCCCTCCTCCAAGAAGACTCCCTGACCACCTCTCCCTGTCACATAACTATGTTTGTTTTCTTTATACCACACGTCACTGATTAAAATCACCTGCCACCCGCCTTCCCCCAGCGACATGGGTTCTCTGTGGGCAGGAAGCGTACCCACTCCACCCACCGTGGGTATCCCCCGGGCCAGAACAGACCAAGTGCATGGTGGTAGCTCGCTACACGTGTCACATGCTTGAAACTGTGCTCCGGCACCCAAAGGGGAGTCTCCCTGTGACAGGAACGTGCCTCCTGGCAGTGAAGACACAGTCTGCGTCCACCTCATCCCAGGAGACCGTTGTCACGGTTTGGCCGAGAGGCTTCGGCTAAGGCAGGGGCAAGAGGACAGAAGGAAGGTGGCTTCGCCCGTGCAGCGGAGACTTGCCAGATGCGGTCGTCATAGCTTCGCGGGGAGCCCCGTGTCCTGCCGCCGTGACCTGCACGCAAGTGCTCGCGGACCGGCTTCCTCCCTCAGATCCTGGCAGGGGGGCAGCTCGGGGACACCTCATCACCCACTGTTCGCTGGCCCACCCCCGGCTCCTGGGGAAGGGGGACAGTATCCTGAGCACCAGGTGGCCTAAAGCCAATCCTGCTGACGGGGAGTTAAATCTTTCCCCCTAGCAACTCCCGAAAAAAATCAAGCAGTTGGTTAGCGAAGCGCCGTGTCCAGATGGACGAAGCGCCTGGGCAACTGAGCTTGCCGCCGGCCCGCAGAGCGGCTCTTCTGGTCTCTCCCCTGCAGCCCTCTTCCCACCGGCAGGGGACCCCGGAGCCAGCCCTGTGGCAGGCGGGGAGGCTGGAGAGCAGGCCCCGGAGCGGCATCCCTGGACCTCAGGCTGCAGGATGCTGGCGGGCGAGCCCGGTTGCTAGGAGACAGCGGTGAGTGTGGGAGGGATGACGTGGGCAGTGTGGGCAGGGCTGGAGCCGCGCCTGGCAGGCGGTCCAGGGAGGACGAAAATGGAAGCCGGCTCCATCCAGAGCCGCGGGCAACAGAACCCGCCGTGTCCCTGGTCCGAAATAAGTCGCGCCCCAGGGGTGCAGGGAGCATCTCCAAGGCTCGGCCGGTGTCGACAGCGTTTGGGGGGGAAAATGCCAGCTCCATCTCTCCCAGGAGCCCCGTGTTTCTCCTACGGTGGAGAAGGCAGCCTGGGTTGGGGGGGGTCGTGCCCCGTTCCGGTCTGTTCAAGTTCTGCACATAAAAAAAGAAAAAGAGTTGGGATACGGGAACTTGCACCCCCCACGTTCCCAGCAGCAGCATCCACAGCGACCCAGCGGTGGACACGACCCGAGTGCCCATCGGCAGGTGAACGGACAAGCCCGCTGTGGCCCACCCGCCCAGACACTGGAATATTACTCAGCTTTAAAAAGGAAGGGTGTCCTGTCACCTGCCACCACGTGGACAGACCCGGAGGTCACTGTGCGCAGTGACAGAAGCCAGACACAGAAGGACACGTCCCGTGTGACCCCCTAGAGGAGTCCTGCCCACAGAGACAGAGAGTGGATGGTGGGAGCCAGGGGTGGGGAGTCCGTGCTTCATGGGGACAGGGTCTCAGTCTGGGGAGATGGAAAGTTCTGGACGCAGATGGGGGGGGGGCGGCTGCACGACAGTGTGAGTGTGCCTGACGCCGCTGAGCTGTGCTCTTGGAGACGGTGAGTTTTACGTGTATTTTAACACACCGGGGAACTTCAGTGCACTGGGTTTTCCCGTTACAAAAAGCCTGGAAGTTTCAGAAAAACGAAAGAGTGGAAACGAGGTCGAGTACTATGAACACACGCCGTGTTTCCTTCCTATCTTGTCTCTCGAGCTCTCTCGGTGGCGGGTCGGCTCTTTATACCATTTTGATGCCCGTTTCTTCACGTGACGCCGTCTCAGCTTTGATTCCTCGTTGTTCTGCGTGTGCTTAGACTTTTTCTCATTTAATACTTCCACAGACGTCACAATATGACTTTTTTAATTGTGGTAACACGCATATAAAATTTGCTGCTTTATATCAAAATGTACAACTCAGTGGGTTTTGCTATTTTCGCTGAGATGTGCGACCGTCGCCACCATCTAATTCCAGAACATTCCATCAGCTCAAAAAGACGGCTTGCCCCCATTAGCTGTCACCCTCACCCTCCCAAGCCCCCACGACGTTTCACACACGTGGACTCACGCCCCGTGGGGCCTCTCGTGTCCGGTTCCCTCCCTGGGCGTCGTGTGTTTGGGGTCCGTCCGTGGGGCGGCGGGGGTGGGCGCCTCGCTCCTGCTCACGGCCGAGGGACGTGCGCGTGTGGGCCGTGTTCTGTTTATCTGTTCATCTATTGGTGGGCATTTTCCCCCCACTTTTTTGGCTGAGATGTCATTTTTAATAGATGCATTTTAATAGATCCCACAAAATGAACGTGCCCTAATTTGCTTAACCATCCCCTCCTGTTGGACATTTTCAAGTTATTAACCACGATGCGGCAAACATGCTGTCTTGCGCAGTTGGGGTTCTGTCCCTCCCTCCATAGATGTCCCAGAATGGAACTTATCGATCAGGGGGCGCGGGCATTTGAAGGCATTTGAAATTTCCACGTGCAAGTTTGGAATCCGTCAGAACCTGGCCAGGTTCCCTCTCGTGGTAAACGAAGGAGCCCTGTTCTCCTCTCCCAAGTCGGGACTGTGTCTCCAAAATACTCATCTTCACGTGGCCATGAGTTTGGCAGTTAGGTTTCATTCTGTGACATCTTTTTTTTTTTTTTTTTTAACGTTTATTTATTATTGAGAGGCAGAGAGACGGAGCATGAGCAGGGGAGGGGCAGAGAGAGGAGGAGACACAGAATCCGAAGCCGGCTCCAGGCTCCGAGCCGT
Organism: Panthera uncia; assembly: GCF_023721935.1. Classification (NCBI taxonomy): domain Eukaryota; kingdom Metazoa; phylum Chordata; class Mammalia; order Carnivora; family Felidae; genus Panthera; species Panthera uncia. The sequence continues at coordinate 2,668,109 of NC_064816.1, read as the reverse complement.
CAGCACAGAGCCCGACGCGGGGCTCGAACTCACAAACCATGAGATCATGACCTGAGCCGAGGTCAGACGCTTAACCAACCGAGCCCCCCAGGCACCCCCACTCTGTGACATCTTGTATCGCGCACTGCTGTTTCAGTGTCTTTTATCCAACCAGCGTTTATTGAACGCCTGGCACGCGCCATGGGCCGTCACTCATGTGGCTTCCCTGTGTCTGCCACTGAGAGGGTTGAAATGTATTCAGTATTCAATCAGCAAGCACTCCCCAACTTCCTTGGGAGGAATCAAAGCTGAACCAGCAGCTGTCCCTTCGTGCAGTGAGGGTGACTCCAGGCTCCCGTCTCAGCGTGGCCTTGAACAGACGAGCTGTGGGGTGTCAGGACAGTTCACTTCGCCTCCCCGACCGTCTATAAAATTGGATCAAAACTAGCAGCACCCACCTTGCAGAGCTGGGGGAGAACCCAGGAATAAAGTGGATTTGTCAACACTTGCTGCACGGAAGGTTTCGGCCTCAGGGCCACAGGCATGGCGGAGGGCAGGTGTGAAGGTGGAAACCAGCAATCAAGGTGAAGGTCACACAGGAAACTGTGACCTCTTCAGCTTCCAGAATACGAGCTGCCGGGCTGTGAGAAAAGCCCTACGGCGTCACTGGTGTTCGAGGCAGTGACCAGTGCCTTGTACTCAACCCACTCCAATGGCGAGGAGCCTCCTGCCAGCTCTACGTCACTTGCCATAGAGCAAATGTTAGCTAGTGAGAGACTAAAACCCAAAAAGAGAAGGAAAAAAGTAATTTGGAGGAAAGAGACAATGAGAACAGAAGAAAGCAGTTGTAGAAACCCCCTTATGCAGGTTATCCTCAGAGAGCTTGTAGAAGATGCGATGGCCAGGAAGCAGGTTTACATTTGCCTTTTGAAAAAGAACTTTAAGGGGCGCCCGGCCGGCTCAGTCAGTGGGCGTGCGAGTCTTGATCTCAGGGTCGTGAGTTCGAGCCCCATGTTGGGTGTAGAGATTACTTAAAGATGAGAATCTTAAAAAGGAAAAAGAACATTCAAAGAACTAGAAAGAAGTTGGAAACTCAACCTGGTAGTCAAAATATGGAAATGTTGACAGACTTGGAAGACAAAGTGGAATGAGAAGACAAAAAGAAAAAAAAAGACAAGAAAAGAAGGAGACCAATGTATGATGAAGAAGAAGAGACACCACAGGGGAAGAAATCACCAGTGACATCATTTAAGAAAGTTTGGCAGGAATGGAACACATGACACAGCCCGCCAAAACGTCCAGCGCGACCAGTGAACACAGACGCCCACCAAACCCACGCTTTGAAAGTACAGGATGTGGAGGCTAAGAAGATTGTACAGGCTTCAAAAGAGAGGGCAAGCAACGTGACAAGCAGGGGATAAGGAAGCAGGACAGCTTCAGGTTGTTCAACTGCCCAAGGCTAGAATCTGGAAGACACCAGGCAAGGAAGCCAGCCACCACTCGGGATAGTGTCTTCAGTCAAGCCACCGGCCACACGGGGGTGGAAGGAAAAGCCTTGAGGGTACACACTCCCGAAATGAGGGCACAGACCAAGAAACAGGGAGACCTAGGACCCCCCCAAAAAAACAGGAGTCACTTCCCAGGAACCCCTAGATGTTGAAGAAGGACCGGGGGTACAGCTGGGCCGCATCTGGCCCTGAGTGGAGAAGTTAGATCCATTGGAAAGGTTGGAGGAGACAGAGTGTCACAGATACACAAAACAAAGGCAATCACTAACTCCAGGCAAATACCAGAACAAGGCCTAGAAAATAAAAGTGCTCCTTAGCGGACATTGCTCCACTGTGAACAAGTTACACATAATAACATAAAGGTCTCCTGCAGGCTCAGCTCCAGAGGTAAATGATTGATCAAGCCAGAGATGATCCCTGCCCTTGCTCATGGAACATACATTTTGTCAAGGGGGCAAAGGCACGTCAGGAGGGCAGTCAACAAGAATGAGTAGACGTGGTAACATGTAGTGATTTGGGCTCAGATGGTGGATGGCCACTATGGGTGGTCAGTAAGGGTCTCTTGGAGGAACCAGAAATGCTGAGAAGGAGCCAAGCTGGAGAGGAGCTGGGGAAAGCACATAGGAGGAGGAGAAAACAGCATGCGCAAAGGCCCCAAGGCCAGGCAGTGCCTGGAACATTTGAGGAACAGCAGGCAGAGGCAGAGGAAGTGGTAGCAAGCCAGCCAAGGGAAGTGGAGGAGGGAGCTGAGAGCAAGAGGTGACAGCAGCCAGACACAGCTGGTGACGTGACGGGCCACCGAGAGGAGCTTGGGTTTATCCCAAGCATAATGGAGCCATGCAAAGATTTTTTTTTAAATTTTTTATTTATTTTTGAGACAGAGGGAGACAGAGCGTGAGCTGGGGAGGGGCAGAGAGAGAGGGAGACACAGAATCCGAAGCAGGCTCCGGGCTCCGAGCTGTCAGCACAGGGCCCGACGCGGTGCTCGAACCCACAAACCGCAAGATCATGACCTGAGCTGATGTCGGACGCTCGGCCGACTGAGCCGCCCACGCGCCCCATGCCACACAAAGATTTTAAGCCAAGAAGTGCTATGGACCCGGTTTACACGTGTTGAACCTATAAGCAGGCTCAGCTCCACCTACAGAACAAGACAAGATGAGGGATGGGAGTGGGCAAACAGGTTCCCCCATCAGTCCCTCCCGCCTGGCACCCCAAAGCAGTCGCCTTGAGAAGCCCTTCATTCGGCGAGTGGAGAATGGCCCGTCACGCCATGTGCCCAGTTGCAGAGTGAGCGATGCAGCAGTTTTCCTCGAAAGAGCGGAGTGTTCCTCTGCTGAATCCCCCAAGTCCCCTGGCGGGGAGGAGAAAGCTAAATTTAAAGGTGTGCTAATTGGGGCACTCCGATCTGGCCCGGTGCTCCAGCCGAGGATCTTTGGGGCACCCCCCCCCCCCGGCAGCTCAGCTGTTCCCACGTCTGGCTGATGCCGTCCTGCCTCACCTGCCATCTGGAGAACTCTTTGGGGGTCCGTCGTGGGCCCAACACCTTGCCGTGCAACTGGCCTGTGGGCCCTGGAGCCCGACGGACCGGGGTTGAAAGCGCAGCCCGCCGCTTCCTGTATCCCGGGGTGAGCCCGGGCACCGACTGGGCCTCTGTTGTCCCGTCTGTGAAATGGCTACAGTGAAAATGCTCAGCTCACGGGTGTCAGTCGTTGCTCATTACCTCTCCCCTCCCTTGTACTCGTTGGCTTAAAAAATATGTCCTGAGCCCCTCCTGTGTGCCAGGTTCAGGGGCCACAGCCGTGAATGACACTGTCCAAAACCCCTGGCCCTGGGGAGCTGATGTTCTGGAGAGGCTGCAGCCAGTAGACAACACCACCACCACCACCACAACAAAACGAGCACAATATATGGCCAGTTAGACCATGGTAGCTCTACTGATCTACAAGGGGAGAGGACGTGAAGTGTCAGAAGACTGGAATATTCTGTAGGCACTGGAATGATGGGTACGTCCGGGGAAGTGTCCCAGGCAGAAGGCACAACTAACGCAAAGGCCCTGAAGTGGGGACATGCCTGGGAGCTTTGAGGAGGCTTCCTTGGCCCCTGCTGTAAAGACTACATTTCCCAGCTTCCCCTGCTACTAAATTTGGCCATGTGGCTAAGTTCCACCCAACGGAATAGAGCAAAGCTGTCACGTGCGTCTTCCAAGAAGAGCCCTTGAAGGGAAGAGGTGTACCTTTCCCTGCCAACTTCCCGCTTCCTGTTGGCTGGAATGCACATGGGAGGGCTGGAGCTTCAGCGGCCATGTTAGCTCAAGAGGTGACAGTTCATGTGCGGAGAAAGGCAGAGCAACAAGATGGCAGGAGCCTCGGTTCCTGACACTGCCCAGGAGTACATCCCTCAGAGATTAATTTCTATCTACTTCAAGCCTCCAGCACCCGTGTTCTTCCACCCTGTGTAGCCAGTCCCGATTCAAACTGATGCATTACATAACGTGCATGTCCTATGACTCCCCTTGTTCGCCGCCTACATCGATTTTCATCCATATTAGTACAGAATTAAGAAATGTGCCCTGCCTTTGAGAAGTTTCCAACCCCACTGAGTGAGTCCGCAGGCCTGACTTACAGCCCCAGCCAGCTGTGCGACCATAGACCAGTAGCTTTGCCTCTCTGGAACTCAGGATTGGCCCCCAAACCGCCAGGAGTTTGGAGAACAGGGGCTTCTGCAAATTGCAACAGCCAACAAAGGAGAGAGGTAGGACGCGAAAAGCGGTGAGATTTGAATAAACAAAGAAGGGCCTTCAGGAGGGAAAGCGGGTGGGTCCTCAGGGCTCCTCTGTTGCACGTGTCGGAAGACGGCACCACCCGACCCAGCGGGTGGATGGGAGATCTATCAGATCTTGGAAGGGTGCACCCAGGGGCTCCCACTTCTAGCTGGGCTTAGGGCAATCTAATCTGACTCGCCAATTCCACGTCCTAGAGTACGTTCATTTCAACGCCCACCTTCCTGCCCTATTTTCAGTATTAGGAATCCTTTTGCTCGCAAGTGGCAGAAACCCCCTGCAGGAACAACCAAAAAAAGCAGAGTGGTTTCCAACACTAGTCATAGCGTGAACTCGAGGCTCGGCTGGATCCAAGGATTTGAATTCCTCCTTCAGGATTCAGCCTCTGCTTTCTCTGCACTGGCCTCCTTCCCAGGCGGGCTCACGGGCTCAGTCACCAAGGCCAGGTCCACACCCATCACCCGGTGAGACAAGAAAGCTGGTGCCTCCAGCGAGGGGTCTTTTCGGGGCATAGAAGCAGGGTTCTGCTCTGAGAAGGTGGGCGCATCCTAAAAATGGTGCCAGTCGAGATAAGTGTGAGCTGGAGATGCCAACAGGACAAAGGGGAAGGGCATTCTGGGCAGAAGGAGGTGCCAGACTGCTGGGTGCTTTGTGGGAGCAGGAGGTGAGGCCGGGGAGGTCCGTGGGGAGCTGAACGTGAAGAGCTCTGAATGCCATGCTGAGCGTTTTAGGCAGTGGGGAGCTATGGGAGGATTTAGCGCGGGGGAGGGCTACAGTCACATTTTCATCCTTAGCCATGCAGGGGAAGGTGAATGGTGGTAGGTAGCAGGGAGGAAAACTGGAGGCAGCTGGGAAGTCAGGGAGGGGCTTCCGTGTCGCCAGCCTGTACCAGGCGGGGTGGCCTGGCGCGTCAGAGAATTTCTGGAATCAAGCTCGACAGGACTGAGACACGGAGGGTGAGGAGCCCGGGACTGGGTAATTCTGAGGCCCGGCTGGCTTCAGAGTGGTCGAGGGAAAGGGCAAGATCCCCCCCAGCTCCTGGCAGGAGGAGGAGATACTGGCAATGCCACCCCCGGGGACCGAAAGACCCCTCTAGCCTTTGAGATTCCAAGTGGCCAACTCGTGAATGTCTTTGGGGTTGGGGAGTTGACCCCTCCTATAGCTCTGACCGAAATACGCCCCGGACTCAAAGCCTATCTCCCTAGAGTCAGGTGCAGCTCAGTGCCCCGTATGCCGGTGGGGGGGGGGGGGGCTGCACCCCTGGCTAGCCCTTGGAGATTTGGGGACCTGGCACTATCTACTTAAGCCCGTCCCTCTCCAGTCTCAGCACCTTTGGCTCCTCTGATCGCCTCTGGAGTTCAGGACAAGCTCCCTGGGGTCCTGGGGAGGATGAAAGCATTACTCAGACAGTATTGTCACAGAGGGAGCAAGCCGGCCCCTTTCAAATCTCTTCCCACCTCTCTGCATCAAGCAGAAAGTCTCCCTGGGGAGCTAGGGCCCCTTAGAGCCCTGTACGTGGGCTCACGTCCCCGCTGAGCAAAAGGAAGGCAGGCCTCCATCATGGGGCCTCCGGCTCAGTCTCTGGTCTGCACCTAACGCTGGGCTGCTGGGCTTCCTGTGGCTATTTTGATGTGTTTCTATTTCAGGCAAGTGATGATGGTTTCCCATATATGGTGGCCCCAGGACCCAACCGAATGCCGGCTGCAGGGTCTCCAGCCCCGGGTCCACAGCAGGGCCTGTGCCTGTTGCTGGTTGCAGGGTCCCCTTCTGGAACTTTCCCCCTTGGACCTCTTCTCTCCTGTGTAACAGCAAAGGATGGATGGTGCCATTGGTATCGTGTCACATCTCGGTGCTGGGTGAACAGCTGTTGACTCTAGGACCTTGATACATAGAAGTTCCCAGTTGTGGCTCCAAAACAGGGAAGTTTTGTGACTCCGTAAGTGGGTGTCTATTCCCAACAGCCTTCTGGGGTGACATAAGATTACATACAGGACCCAGGATGCTCCTCCCTGGGCATCCTGCCTCACCGCCCTCCTAGGACCAGCTCTGTCCTTGCCGAGCGGCCGCCTCCATCGGAAGCAGAGCCATGGCCGGAGCCCCCGGCCCAGACCCAGTGCCTCGGGCCTCAAATGCTCGTCTGTTTTCTGAGGTTGAAGCCGCCGGACCCGCAGAGAAGGAAGCCCAGGCAGGCTGGCTTGGCCCGGGCCGGGCTTCACTGTCCCCTCCGCCAGGAGGCCTCCGGTCCCACGTGATTTTTTTTTTTTTTTTTCTGTAGCCCCGGTTTCCCCTTAATATCGATGATGATCGTAACGACACCGATAACCGTTGACATTTTTGAGCACTTTGCGCCAGGCGCCAAGAATCCTCCGGGCAGAGGAGGTGAGTGAGGGCGCTGGAATCGCGGAGTCAGGAGGGTCCGGTACACAGCCTGGGCGCTGCGGCTTGCTTATCTCCCCAAACGGGCAGCTCACTCTCCCCGTCCCCCCGCCCCCCACGCTCCCCCGCCCCGCGCGCGGCACCCGCTCCAAGGCCTCTGTTTCCCAGGGTGGGCGGGGTGCGCGCCCGAGACACCACGCCACGGCGCGCGACGCGGAGCAGGCGAGCGCCCCGGGCCCCCC